>NC_042625.1:102709102-102806602 GCF_901001135.1 Rhinatrema bivittatum
ACCGACGCCGACCGCGAGGCAAGGCAGGCTCCCTTCCTTCCTTGCAAACCACGCGGCGAGAAACCCGCCCCCGAAAGCCAGCCAGCCAATCGACAGACGGCTGCAAGGCAGCCAATAGGCAGAGGCACAGCGGCCCTTTAAATTAAAAACCTGCCAGACGCCACGCGTCGAACGCCACGCGTCGAAGGAGCGCGTCAAAGGGGCTGGCCCCTTTGTGCGCCCCTTAGTGCAGACCTGAGTGCAGACCACCACAACCATCTGGAGCACTACATTCCTTCTAACGCTTTCAATAGGACAAGTGTAGTAAGTACAAAACATCCCTCAACTCCAACTCGTTCTACTGCATGACCTCCGTAAGCAAAAATTTGCTCTCCTCATCACCGTTAATCGGTACTTACACCCCAGGAGCATCACTATATTAGTCTAACATCACTACAAAGGACCACATCTAAACCAAGCACAGATAATCAAAACTAAACTAATCACATAACCAAACATGACTGTATCAACCATTCCCATCATCCACAACTTCAAGAGACTCACAACAAAAAAACAAGCTACACCACACTCGTTACAAAAAAGACTCATTCCTATCATCATCTCTCCTCTAAACCAACTACTCGGCCTCTCTCTCTTCACCTTATCACTGTTGAACGCACAGTCTTTGACTAAGAAAACTCACCTCCTGCATGACTACCTGCTGGAAACAAACACGGACCTTTTTGCAGTCACAGAAACATGGTTAAAACCAGAAGACATAGCTACTATCAACCAACTCCCTACGCACTCGCACAACATATTCTCTATTCCTAGACTCAAAAAACGAGGAGGCGGTCTCCTCCTTGCAGCAAGAAAAACATTTGGAATGGAACTAAAAAACTACTATATCATCGCAGTCCCTGGAATTCGCAGTATTCAAAGCAGCCCACCTAAAAATAGGTCTCATATACGCTACCCCAGGATACCTAGAATCCAATCCTTCAACTCTAATTGAAAATATAACCAAGCACATCAATACCGACACACCAGCAATTCTCCTGGGGGACTTTAATCTCCACATAGATGTATCTCCTCTATCTCCAAGCTGCGAAACATTCCTAAATGCACTAAACTTCATGGGTTTCAAACAACTAATTAAAGAACCGACCCACAAAGCAGGTCATACGCTGGACCTCATCTTCATCAACCAGGATCTTTCCACCTCCTCCCACCCCACATGCCTCACTATTCCCTGGTCGGACCATAAACTGATCAACACCGTACTAAAAATAAACATACCTACCCCTTCAAAAAAGCAAAATAACACTATCCAATTCAGGAAAATATGCAGCCAGGAGACAATAAACAACAGCCTAACTACTGAACTCAACAATCTGGACCTCACTAACGCGGACTCAGCCATATTATCCTGGAACTTCATCACCAAAAAAGTGGCCGACTCTTCATGCCCAACCATCACCAAAACTGCCCTAGCTAATAAAGACAACAGAAAACCATGGTATACACCAAAACTAAAATCCTTAAAACAGGAGCTCAGAAAAAAAGAACTACTTTGGCGTACAAATCCAACATCTTCCAACCTCTCGACATACAAGTCCACGATGCACCTATACAGAACATCCATCCTGCAAGCAAAAAAAGATTTTTACTCACAAAAAATACACCACTTCATCTTTGACCCAGAGCACTTTTCTCACTGATCTCGTCCCTCACGAAACCTCCATCGACAGCCATTTCAGACGATAAAGCGGCAAGCAAAGCAGAAGAACTGGCAATTTACTTCAAGAACAAGATCCCAAACCTACTAACGCAATCCAAGAACAACAACAGTTACATGCCAGTTTCACCACATATAACCTTCCCATCACAAAAGACATGCCTGAGAGAATTCGAAATGACTGCCTCCTTAGAAATAGAAAACATCCTAAAAAAAATGAAACCCTCCTCACATCCTCAGGATACCATTCCCATCAATCTCCTCATCTCATGCGCTAAAACCATATCCAAACCCATTGCACAAATCATCAATTGCTCCCTATCTCAAGGACTAGTCCCTGACTCCCTCAAAATGGCAATTATAAAGCCGCTCCTGAAAAAACCTAATCTTTCACCAGATATCCCATCCAACTTTCGCCCAATAGCTAATCTACCTTTCATTGCAAAAATTTTAGAAAGAGTAGCAAACAAACAACTCACAGAATATCTAAACGATAACAACATTCTCTCTCCAGCCCAGTTTGGTTTCCGTCAGTCCAGAAGCACAGAAACCCTCCTAATCTCCTTAACGGATTCCATATTACTGAATCTTGAAAAAAGATGTCCTTGTCTACTCATCCTCTTAGACCTATCAGCAGCATTTGATACGGTCAATCATAATACATTATTAGATCGTCTGTCAGACATTGGAATTAGAGATACAGCTCTCAACTGGTTCAAATCGTTCCTCAATAACAGACAATATAAAGTCAAGGTCAACAAGGAAGAATCTCAACCAATCACCTGCGACCTGGGAGTCCCACAGGGATCGTCCCTCTCACCAACCTTATTCAATATTTACCTCCTTCCACTTTGCCAACTCTTGCTCAACCTAAATCTCATCCACTACCTATACGCAGACGATGTACAGATTCTAATCCCTATCACTGAATCTCTCCAAAAAACTCTAGATTTCTGGAATACATGCCAACAAGCCATCAACAACTTACTCACAAGTCTAAATCTTATTCTTAATCAAAACAAAACAGAATACCTACTCATTTCTCAAGATGGAACTCACTCACTTCCCGGCACCAACCTCACCACTCAACTGACACTGTCACCACAAGTCAGAAATCTAGGAGTTATACTTGACAACCAAATGAATTACAGAGCTCTCATCAATAATATAGTAAAAGACGGATTCTTCAAATTACAAGTCTTAAAAAAGACTTAGACCACTCCTCCATTTTCAGGATTTCCGATTGGTTCTACAAGCAATCATACTCACAAAAATAGATTACTGCAACTCTCTTCTAGTAGGCCTCCCCGCAAACGCCTTAAAACCATTACAGATGTTGCAAAAACGCCTCGGCAAGGATCCTAACCAAGACAAACAAAAGAGACCACATCTCACCCATCTTAAAAAGCCTACACTGGCTTCCCGTCAATTTCAGAATACTCTTCAAAGTGCTTTCATCAATACACAAAGCAATACACAACCTGGCCCCACTGAAGCTCAAAATCCCTCTCCAACTCCACACCTCTACTAGACCAGTGAGACAAGCCTACAGAAACAATCTCCAGATACCACGAATGAAATCAACGTTAAGCAAAAGAGCATTCTCCACAGCTGGTCCCAAACTCTGGAATACGCTCCCGCCGGAACTCAAATCAGTGCAATGCCACATTATCTTCAAAAAAAGACTTAAGACTTGGCTCTTCCACCAAGCCTTTCCATAACATCAGTCTGCTGAACTATCTCTGCCAAGGTCCCCTTTAGGTCATTTCCAATCGAATTATAAAGAGAACTATTTATAAAGAGAACTATTTAAGATCCTCAGTTATTTTCAATAACCTACAAAAGAACTACACAAGAACCAGACAATAACCTACAAGAGAACTACACAAGAACAAGATCCTCAGTTATTTTCAATAACCTACAAGAGAACTACACAAGAACCAGACAAGTACCAGACAAGTACAACCCTAAAATTCTTTGAACCCTCTATGAATACCCTAAGAACACCACAAAGAATTCTCTAAAGAATTATGCAATTCAACTTCAACTCCTTGCAGTCCAAAACTCTGCCTTCTCAGGCAATGTATATTATATCTCTTGTTATTAACCCCATATATTTATGAATACCCTAAGAATAACCTAAGAATACCACAAAGAATTCTCTAAAGAATTATGCAATTCAACTTCAACTCCTTGGCAGTCCAAAACTCTGCCTACTTAGGCAATGTATATTATATCTCTTGTTATTAACCCCATATATTTATTTCCAAGTTATTTATACCTGTTCTTTGTAAGACATTTACTTGTCACTGTTATTGTTCAAAATGTAAACCGAATTGATCAGTAATTCTGTTACTGGAAAGTCGGTATAGAAAAGTTCTAAATAAAATAAATAAAACAGTAATGGAATATTTATTTATTTTTATTCAAAGGCAGATTACATTCAGGTACTGTAGTTATTTATCTGTTCCCAGAGGGCTCACAGTCTGTTTGTACCTAAGGTCACAAGGAGCGGCAACGGGATTTGAACCCGGTCTCCTGGTTCATAGCCCACTGCTCTAACAGTTAGGCTACTTCTCCATATTTGTGCAATGCTGGTATTTATTTACATAGTAAACTTTCCTCAGCATTGTTTTACATAACACATACTTGCACTATGGCTATCTATATAACACACACGTTCCTGTGTAGAGACACGATTACTGTTTTCAATTATAATTTTTCTACTTGACAGGCAGACAGGCAAAGATGGCATTTGTCAACTCAGAAGCAAAACCTCCCCGAGATGTGAGGAGGAGACAAGAGAAATTTGGGACAGGAGGAGCTGCTGTGATGGATAAGATAAGGTATATTGGAAATGTCTTCCATGAGAGAGGGTTTCTCTGCCAGGGTACGAGTAGGGATTACCCTGGGATAGCTCATCTTTCTAGCTGTCTAATCTATTCTCAGTCCCACACTCTAGTTCTTTGCAGCTTTTTTTTTTTTTTTTTTTTTTAACCACTTCTGATTCTTTTTCAGGATAAAGCCTGTTCTCTTCACACCTGTCAGCAGCAGCATTAACAGCAATACTCATTCTGAAGATCAGCAGATTTATGATGGACCCAGTACCAGTAGTGCTCATTCTTGTGCACCTGTCAGCTGTGTCACCCCTGCCGCCCATGATCCCAGAAGACCTCAAGTGAAAAGTAAGACACAGAAACCTGCTGCACTATACTGGAAAGGGCCACTTGTCATGTTATGGGTGGCATTACACAGGGATGTTCTGTAATGGACAATTCCTTGTCCTGCTTAGATCAGTGCAGCCAGCAGATGGCGACAGAGCCACAACTTTCCAGTACCTTCATACTAGTATTGTCCATGCTGCACTGTCTCCAGCACATGGAGGATATATGTTTGGACAGCAGCATGGCAGTCCTCACACATGGTGACGACATTTGGTGGAGCTTTGATCTCCGAGATTCTAGAACTTTCAAACATGCCCTACTGAGCATGTGCAGCTATAGCCTCTTCCCTGTTTCTCAGACTTTTTTTTTTCCCCGCAAAGCCATGTGATTGCAGGTTCAGCTTTGCTTGCCTCATAGCTAAGGCTGTGACAGTTCTGGAGCTGCAAGCAACTGTTTTTTTTTTTTTCAGGCAGAGCCTTCATGGGTTTGTTTTGGTTTTTTTAAATTTATTTTCCTTCACTTCCATTGCAGTAGTTTAGGTCTAATTTATTTATCTCTTTCTCCCTAGCATTTCTCTCTTGGCTGCATGGTGGGCCTAGTGCACTATGTGGCCAACAGAGGTTTTCTCCTTAATAAATAACGCCGCAGCTGCAGTATATTCCTGTGTCCTCTCCTTAACTTGTCTGTTTTTGCCTTTGTCAGGTGCCTGTTCAGACTGTCACTGTGCGGTCCATTTAGGCCTCTGGTCTGGAAACTTGCCTGAGTGCCTGCCCAGGCGAGTGTTCCAGGAAATTCTGTCCGACTGCTGGGCACTGATGGAGGCTCAGACCATAGAGGAATTCAGAACCAGATGTTGTGGGGAGGAGAGCTCATCCTTCTCTCAATCTGGGGAACTTGGCTGGTGCCTTGAATGACGTGGCCTCCCCTCCAGCATGTCAGATTTATCTGGCAATGCATCTCCTTCGGAGACAGGGTAAGCATGAGCCTTTGCGACCAGCTTCGCTGATGTACCATCAGTGCCATGCCTGGAATTGGTTGCCTGCGCACATGCATGCCAGAGCACTGATGATACCAGGTGCATAGTGGTTGCCATTGAATGCCAGGGGCACCATCGAAGGCTATGATTGCCCTGGAACATCATGGATGCCCTTGACACCATTGGGTGCCATGGATGCCAATTAGCATCCTGGATCGAGGGCCATGGATGCAGTCATGCGTTGGTGTCGCCATCAGTGTCATCAAGCATCATGGAGGCCATTGTGTGCCAGGAGCAGCATCGTTGCCTTTGGCGCCATGGGGTACCATGGATGCCATTGAGCGTCATGTACCATTGAGCCCCCATGGACGCCAGTAAGCACCATGGAGGCCCTAGACACCATTGAGAGCCTTGACCACTGTTGAGTACCAAGGTTGCCCTAGCTGCCATCGAGCACCAGGGGCATCAGCGCGCATCTGGATCATCATCAGGTGCCTTAACATGCTGCGCATGGATGCCATCAAATGGCATGGGCAGGTTGGATGCCATGGCAGCCATGGCAACCTCTTGCACCATTGTTCGAAGCCTATCATGTACATGGAGCGCCATGTTTTCTGAGGACAAGCAGAAAGGTAGTCCTTACACATGGGTGACATCATCAGATGGAGCCCAGTTGCGGAAAACTTGCAGCAAAGTTTCCTAAACTTTGATTAGGCACACTGAGGATGTCCAGCATGCCCTATACTACACGTCCACAAGGGGGCCTTTTTCAGTTCTTTTACGCAGAGCTGTAAGCCTTGTGATATGATTGAGCTCACTTTGGCTATTTTTTGCCTTGTGGAAAACGTTTTGCTTTTCGTGTTTTTCACAGTTTTTTTCTTTGATCCGTCACTGGGTCCTTCTCTGTGCATTCCCGTAGTGTCCCTAGTCAGGGTTTTCTGCATTTTGGGTAAGTTTTTTCTTTTGTATTTGATTTTTCTTTTCCCCCCTCATGGTGGCAGTGTTTCGATGCCCCCTGCCATCTTTCGAATTTGCAGCCATTTTGTTTCGCCCTGTCATGGCCACGTCCAGTTTTTGCTGTTGCCCCCAGTACCCGAGGACCATGTCTATCATTGATCCTCATGAGGAGTGCATCCTCTGCCGGAGGTATTCCATGATGTCTGGGGTTGCCGCTTATGACCCCGAAGAGAAATTAGCTTTGACTCAACAAGATGGATGCGCTCTTTGGGTCGAGGAAGTTCGGGCCATCGGTGGCATCGGCATCGAGAACCTTGGAGCTGCACCAGTAGACACCACGCCATTGACATCGGTGGACCGTCGATGCCGCCGGTGGATAGGACGCTGGAGACTGTTGATCTCCTCCGGCCTGAGAACGCCAGTTTCATCATCTTTAAACCTCGGCAAGAGGGAAAGACCAGGCTGAGCATTGAGGAAGCCTAAGAAGCATTGGCACCGGTCGTCGTTGATGCTGGGTGCGGGGATTCACCGGCTTTTTCCATGATGCCCCCAAGTGACCCCCATGGCAAGGAGAGCCCATCCTCTATCAGTGTCAGAGGTCCGACGGTCCCCACCAGTCCTGGTACCAGTTGGCGATCCCTCTCTCGTGGTCAGAAGATCTGGCCACAGCTCCTTCCTCCCTGTCAGTGTTGGCATTGGCAGTGTTTGAGGAGGAGCTGGTGGTGGAGCAGGAGTTGCAGGGCTTTGGTCTTGTGGCACATATGGCACTGGAGCCAGTGTCACTTGTCCTTGTACCGCAATCTGGAGAAGCTCAGTGTGCTCATCGGTGCGTTACCAATCTACTTAGAACCCTGTGTACCTCCCAGTGCGGATTGTTAAGACGTTCCATCACCCAGAGTTGCACGTTTACATGTCACTCGTGAATGCACCTTTTCAGTAGCTGGTCCTGCACTCTGGAATTCTTTACCTATGGAATTTAGGCATTGTGACTCGGTAAAAAATTTTAGAAAGTTTGTCAAGACCTTTGTTTAAACATGCTTAGTTTTAAGGTTTCATTATTTTATTTTTCTATTTATGTTTGTTTTTATTTTTTGTTTTAATATGTATTTCGTTTTATCTGCAAGATTTATGATGTTTAGGACTGTGTTTAGTTTACATTTTAGTTATATTTTATTATGTATTTAGTTTATATTTGTATTAAGTCTTGTAATTATGTATTATCTTTATGAATGTTTTCTTGTACATTGCTTAGACCTTGTTTTAGTGTTAAGTGATTCATAAATCCTAATAAATGGCGTCGCTTCCCAGGACAGTATCTGTGCCCAGCAAGGCATCGAGGCTACACCCAGTCGTTGCTGGTTCCTCCAAGGAGGAAACTCCACCAAGGCTGGTAGAGAAGCTGAGGCCTGTAGCCCCCCCCCCCCCCAAATCCAGTTCTACCAGTGCCTGCACCTCTGGATGTAGGTCGAGCACCTAGGGTCCCATCCCCTGTTGCATACAGTGAGGATGAGGGTCCCTATGACCCCTGGGGGAAAAATTTGACGAAGTCCTCGTTCGAGACTCTTGATGGTCTCCTGTCAAACCCTTCTCCTCCAGATGAACGAAGAAAGTTTCCACCTGAGGACTTAACCTTTGCAGGGTTTGTGAGGGTGATGGCGGAGGCCATCCCTTTTCAACTTGTTCTTATGTTCTTGGGTAATTGCCAGGTTCTTGTGGCCTGGATTGGCCACTGTTTGAAACAGGATGCTGGGCTTGATGGACCCTTGGTCTGACCCAGTATGGCATGTTCTTATATTCTTATGTAGGAGAATGCCAGGCACAAAATGCTTGAGATCCTCCAGTTCGTGGAGCCTCCTAAGGAGATTGTGGTAGTCCTGGTACACAAAACACTTAAGGAGTTGCTGCTGAGAATATGGGAACATCCCCTCACAGTGCCTTCCTGTTTAGGTAGATCCTGTCCACCTTCTTATCTAGAAGGCTGCCAGATTCAGTAAGCGTCGGCTGCCTCACCAGTCGGTGGTCGAATCCGTTCTCAAGAGGGCCAAGTGATCTCTGATACATTCCTCGATACCTCCGGGGTAGGACCACAGGGTGATGGACGCTCTTGGGAGGAAGGTGTTCCAGGGCACCATGCTTATTGCCCACATCACTGCCTACCAGCTCTACATGAGCCAGTAGATAGCGCAGCAACAGCAGCAAGACCCTCTATATCACTGGTGCATAAGGGTCTGGATTGCGGAAAACTGTTGTGATAATGTGTGTTGTGGATCCTTGGGTGCTGTGGAGATGACCACGCCCACGGGGAGGAGCCCCGTGAGGAGCCACAGCACTGGGCTAGACTCGTGCACACAAAACACAGGATAAATCTTTTATTAAACAGCTTGAGATCTCCACCAGAGGTGGCAGTAGTTAAGCAGTCTGTAGATGTAGTCTCGGGGACCTCGGCAGAGGGAGCCCTTCTCTCCTAGATGACGTCAGGAGGTTCCGCAGCAGGTCTCATAGCAAGGAGATACTGTGGACAAGATAGACTGAGAGTTAGAGTATTCACTAGATGTTAGCTGTTGGTATGCGATTCCACCAGGTATGTAGTTGAAGGTACAGGCACCGAGGCAGGGAGAGCAGGCCCTCGAGGAGCGAGTACCTGTTCCCTGACAGGAACCTGAAATAAAGCAGAGGGCCCCCCGAGGAGCGGTTACCCAGGTTAGCATGTACCCCAAAGGGCAGAGAGAAAGCTTCCTGCGGCAGCACGGAAGCGGCAGAGTAGCGTAGACAGGAACGGATTCGAGTCCTTGCTAACTCGGGGAGCTAGCAAATTGATGATGGTAATATACCCGGATGGCGTGACATTAGCAAGAGGGAACGTCCTCGAGATTCACGCCAAGGGTTGTGCAAAGACCTGGGTTGCGCGCACGCACCCTAGTAAGTACCTGGGAGGAGCAATGGCGAAAGGCTGCACCATAGCCGTTCTGGGGATGCCAGAGTGGTTGGCTGGAAGACGCGGCGGTACCATCTTGCCCAGGTAAGCGGGAGGAGCTGAGAATGAGGTGAGGCAAGCGGGGCGAAGCCATCGAAGACCGGACGCAACAAAAACACTAGGTCTGTGCGACCTGCAAGGTTTTCAGGAAATGCATAGAGTTTCTCTGCAGTGGGAATCGGCGCCCGCAGAATGGCATGGCTGCGGGCCTTGGACCTCCGACTGGAGGTATAGGAAAGACTCTCTGACATGCTATGCACTGAAGAGAATATCTTTGGAGATAGAGTGAGGGATGCTGTGGCTCAACTTCGGGACTAACATGAGACCCTCCAGCAACTCTCCGCTAGTATTCCTGACTTGTCCTCCTCATCCAGGAGGCCCTAGAGTCTGGGGCCAAGGAAATCTTTCTTTCGCCAAAGGAAGTATTTTCCTCTGCCTCCTTGATCCTGGAAACACCACCAGAGCTCCTGTAGCCCTGTCAGGCAGTAGAGCCCCAAACATCAGCCAACTCCTCAGTCAAATCCGGGGACGGATTCTGACTGGGCGTAGGGAGCATAAGCCAGTTGCCCAAATCTCAGCCAGCTCCTCAGTCAAATCCAGGGACGGATTCTGACTGGGCGTAGGGAGCATAAGCCAGTTGCCCAAATCTCAGCCAGCTCCTCAGTCAAATCCGGGGACGGATTCTGACTGGGCGTAGGGAGCATAAGCCAGTTACCTGTACCCGGAACAATGGACTCTCCGATCGGGGGCAGGCTGTGGTTCTTTGCGAACCAGTGGCCCCATGTAACTTCAGACCAGTGGGTTCTGTCCATCGTCCATCAGGGGTACTATTTGAATCTATTTGGTGTCCTGCCAAATTGCCCTCTGTGCCCACATTGGGGGGCCAGTAGTGCATCAGGAGGTACTACAAGTGGAACTCTCCTCCCTCTTAATGGCCAGAGTGGTTGAGCCCATACCACCAGGGCAAGGAGGGCTGGAATTATACTCCAGGTACTTCCTGATTCCAAAGAGAACAGGAGGAGGTCTGTCCCATCCTAGACCTAAGGGCCTTGAACAAGTTTCTAGAAAAAGAAAAGTTCAAGATGGTTTCCCTGGGCACCTTGATCCATTTTTTGCAAAAAGGGGACTGGGCTATGCTCCCTCAACCTAAAGGATGCATACACTCACATAGAGATCTTCCCCAGTCACAGGAAGTATTTCTGATTTGTGTGGGAAGACAGCACTTCCATTACAGAGTGTTGCCTTTCGGGCTTGCTTCTGCCCCATAGGTCATCACAAAATGCTTGGCTGTAGTGGCGATGCATCTCTGCAGACTGGGAGTACATGTCTTCCCAAATCTGGACAATTGGTTGGTCAAGAGCATGTCTCAGGCAAGGGGCCATTAGGTCTCTGCGCTTGACCATTTGGGTGTTGAAGTCACTAGGAATCATTCTCAACTACCCAAAATTCCATCTCAGCCTGTCACCTCAGTTGGACTTCATAGGAGCCCTGCTAGACATGGCTCAGGCCAAGGCATTTCTGCCCTACCCAGAGGGCTGTTGCCATGGCGACCATTGTGGCAGAGATTCAACAGAGCCAGCAGATATCAGCCTGGCATGTGTTGAGGCTGTTGGGCCATATGGCCGCAACTGTCCATCTTACTCCCTTGGCACGTTTACACATCCACAGAGCCCAATAGACCTTGAGGTCACAGTGGCGCCAGGCCACTCAGAACCTTCAGGATTGAATCCGAGTCACTCCGTTTCTCCGGGGCTCACTGTCCTGGTGGCAGGAACTTTCCAATCTGGAACAATGAATCTTGTTTCAGAGACTCCCCACTCAAATTGTCCAGCCTATGGATGCATCTACTCTGGGGTGGGGAGCTCATGTAGATGGACTCAGTTCCCAGGGTCTTTGGTCTGCTCAGGAACATTCTTGTCAAATCAACTTCGTGGAGCTTCGAGTGATCAGGTATGTACTATGGGCTTTCAGGAATCGGCTGTCCAACAAAGTTGTCCAGATCCAGACCAACAACTAGGTAGCCATGTGATATGTCAACAAGCAGAGATGCATGGGATTGTACTGCTGTGTCAAGAAGAGGCCCAGATCTGGTCATGGGCCCTGTCCCACGGGATGGTGCTCAGAGCCATGTACCTGGCTGGGTCAGAGAACATGGAAACTGACAGGCTGAGTTGAGCCTTCAGACCCTACAAGTGGTCCCTGGACCAGGAGGTAGCAAATTGGATATTCTGCCTCTGGGGGAGCCTAGAAATAGATCAGGTTGTGTCCCTTTGCGACAGAAAGGTGCCTCCGTTCTGCTCCCTATACAGGTCATACAGCAAACCAGCCTTGGAAACCTTTGTCTGTCATTGGGGCAAGGGGCTTCTGTATGCATATCCTCTGATTCCCTTAGTCTCTTTGTCCTCACGAAGCTTCAAGAGAGTCTTTGCCACTATGATCCTCATAGGCCCTCATTGGCCAAGACAGGTCTGGTTTTCACTCCTGTGGGAGTTGTCCATCCGGAAACTGATCAGTCTGGGAACTTCCCCAGATCTCATCATGCAAGATCAGCGCAGACTGTGGCATCCCAACCCTCCAGGCCCTGTTGCTTACAGCCTGGATGTTGAGAGGATGATCCTGTAGCCGCTTGATCTTTCAGAGGATGTGTCTCAGGTCCTGGTGACTTCTAAAAAGCCTTCCACTAGAAAGTCCTAAGGACTGAAGTGGAGGACGTGTTCCGTGTGGTGTGATCAGAAGGCCCTAGATCTGTTTCCTGCCTCGGTTATCTTCTACGCTTATCGGAATGCTGGCTTGAAAACCAACTCCGAGTTTATCTGAGTGAAATTGAAGTTTCTCCTCTCTATTTCTTTACTGGCATGCTTGCCTTCTGACAGCTTGCCCTATCTAGGGTCGGGGTGGAGGATCACGCAAAAGCGGCTCCCCACCCATATTGCAGTCACAAGTTCTTTTCTCCTCTTTCAGAGGTGATCCTGTCAGTGCGCATGCGTTCGTTGGCAGACATTTCTGCTGGTCTGGCACGACATTAGCAGATGGAACAACCGGTTATTTGAAGCCATAGCTTTGATACTTAGTCTTGGTTGGTGGGATCATAAAGTTGGGTTTATTTTGTTGAATCTGCCGATTCCTCATATGTCAGATCAGTTGGCGTTTGCTTTAGCCGCTAGATGCGAGTTAGTATTCTGGTGGTGTTACATCGTATACTTTCCTGCATTGAGAGAACCCACTAAATGGGGACATTCACAGCCTATAAATATGACGACTTGCCCAGGTTTGAAAAAATGTGGTTGTGAAGGCAGTAGATGTTTTATATCCCGTTTTGTAGCTGCAGATAGTCTCTATCACATTTACTGTATGATGGTCCCATATATAATTTAGATGTTTTCCCTACTGTGAACTAAAATCAATGGGTGAGAGGAATGGGGAGGGGGGAGGTCATGGGGGAAAGTGGGATTATGAAAAACTGATTGTACAAACATGACACTGTTTATTCATGTATTCTGTTATATATTTGTGAAAGTCTAAAGCCCTGTAGGTTTATTGTTATTGAACGTCTGTTCTTCAGTTAAAATTGAATTACAAAAAAAAGGAAGACCAATAGGCATTTTGTTTTGTTCAGCAGATCTTGCAAAGGGGAAGGTGGCTTTGAAGTCCTCCTTCTCCAGGTGGATAAGCACCTGGATTATCTACTGAAGGGTTATCAGATTCTGGAAGCTCCTAGGGAGTATAGGCCTTTTCTTGGACACAGTATTCAGATATGGCTCTGGAGGACATTGGTCTTCCTTACATTCACTAAGCATTAGTACATGTATATGTTCCCAAGCTTGCTTTGTGTTCTTTGCAATTTAGTTTTGACTTTTATGAATGTTTTCTTGTAACCTGCTGAGTTTTGTAGATCAATGGGCTGCAAATTCTAAAAATAAATAAATAGAGATTACATGTACAACCTAAAGGAGATGCAGTGTTTGGAGCAAGTGTTCTCCAACTGCTTCCTGCCTGGGTTAGTAGGGCTGGGGTACTGGTGTAGGACGATAAGCAGAACCTTAGTCTTAACTACTAATTTCCTTGCCTTGAATCCTGCAAGACCTGTGTGGTGATTTGAGCCAGAGGTGAGTCTCTGTGCTGTAAACCTTTAGGTGTTTTCCTTTGCAGGAAGTAAAGGGAAACTACACTTCCCAGATGCCCTGGTAGTTAACCCCTGGAAGTGTTGGGGGCAGGGAAACAGAGGCGGTGTCTTCCTAGGGAGGAGTAGTCTAACTCATATAAAGAGGGGCAATTCAGGAGAGCTGAAAGGAAGGTGAGGAGGATGGAGAGGCTGAGGCAGAAGGAGAACAGTGCCCAGGCCCACCTTTATTCTAAAGCTGAGTCAGCCCTAAGATATCGCTTTCCCTTTTCACTTCTGTGCAGCAGTTTGTTGGATAAGAGTCTCTAGCACTGTTATGGGTTAATGAGAGGGGCTAGGTCTATTACTGAAGAAGCAAAGGTAGAAGCTTTTATTTAAATGTTAAGAGCACTTATTTTCGTTGTTGGGAACCAAGTAGGAATTACTATGAAGAAAAGGAAATGTTTTGGGGGTTATCAGTAGCTGTGTAAACGGGTTTTTGTATTAAACGATGGCAGCTGTGGAGAGTTGTAATTAGGGCCATGGAGCTGGCCTAGGGAGCCGCCCTTCTGTTAATGAGGTTTTCCCAGCACTGCTTTATATCTGGAAGAATCGGGAGTTACTGTTGTATTAGGCCAGATTTGCCTATATGTATGTGGAGGGAAAGCATAGTAGAGCCTAGAGAAAGAAGCTGCTTGTTTTATTTTAACTAATCATTGGTTTAAAAGGATAGCAAACCCAAGCTCACATTGATTGGGTGGGAATGTGTTTCAGGCAATACTTTTATGTTGTGTGTGACTTCTCTTCTGTGAAGTTTGTTTCAATAAACTCCAGAGCATTATATGAAGCTACTGCCTGGGTGTATAATACCTTATTTTAAGTTATGGCAAAAGGGTGCCCTGCCTGGAAGGTGAGGCTTACTTTTAGTATGGAATGAGTACAGACCTGTCTCAATCTCCTAGCTTTATGAGGACCTCCCCATATACGTAACTTTAACCCATAGCCTCCTTGCCTAAAGGTTACACTGTCAGCATTACTCGCAGGAGAAGCCTCAGTGCTGACTGCTGCAGCCGTCCTTGAGAATAAGCTTCCAAGCCGGACCTGCCACTACATCAGCTCAAAATCTTCCCAGAAACTCAGAGGCTGTGATTAATTTGTCCCCGATTTAAAATCCTTGGCTAGGGGATCACGTGATGCGGTGAGCCGGGCAAGTTGCTCCTTGCTCAGCTACGGGTATTCCCCCCCCCCCCTGAAACCGGGTCTCCCCAGCAAAATTTGGCTGTTTTAGACTTACTGTTTAGCGAACTACTCATCTAAACTGCAGCGTTTCAGAGTGAGCACATCGCCGCGGGCGGGAATGCCCAGCAAACCGGTGAGAAAAGAAAAGAATAAAGCAGTCGAGACATCCCAAGATGGCGGACGTACGGGGAGGCCCGGAGGGAGGGGGGCTAGATGAGCAGGCGATCGCCCATCTCTCAGCAGCGGTAATAACGGGACTTGAACCAAAATTTGTGGGGCTTACTGAAAACCTCCAAGCGGTAAAGGATTCGATAGGGGATGTGGGTCGCAGACTGGATATCGTAGAAGGAAGGATTTCGGCCGCGGAAGAAGAGCACATGGCGCTGGTAGCCCGGGTCACAACGCTTGAATCGGCGATTAACGCTGCGGAGAACAAGCTGGAGGACCTTGAAAATCGAACCCGGCGGAACAATTTGAAGTTCCTGGGCATACCTGAAAGCATCCCAGACAGCGAGCTCAAAGATCTGCTGGAGGGCTTGCTGCCCAGGGTCCTGCAGCTTCCCGCATTGGAAGGCAAGCTGATAGTGGAGAGGGCGCACAGACTAGGCCCTAGGAGAGAGACGGCTAACTGCCCCCGATTGGTGATCGCTAAATTTCTAGACTGGATCCACAAGACCCAGATATTAACAGCGTTTCGGAAAACTGCAGAGCTCACCTTTAAAGGGAGCCAAAGTTATCTTCCAGGACTTTTCAGCAGTGGTGGCAGCCAAATGCAAGCTTTTTGCAACTACTTGCAGCTCCCTTTTCGCGAAGAATATACGCTTCGCACTCCAATTCCCAGCTATCCTGAAAGTCTGGAAAGATGGACAGACCTTACAATTTGAAGTCCCGGAGAAAGCAGGTGACTAGCTGAAGAGCCTGAACACCTGATCGAGGACCGGGAGAAGTCAGTGACCAGTTGGGGCCTGAGTATGATTGCCTAAGATCCTTCTAGGGTAAATGGCCCGGAGTTTACCTCTTGGATACTTGAGGAATACAGAGTTTCACAAGGACTCAGTTTTACAGTTCTACGTTGTTCTGTTTTATTTTTGAGCCTATACATTTTGTGAGTTATATGCTACTCCTGATGTTCAGCTATGAGCGGTTTTCGCCTGTGGTTGGTACCACTTACGATGCTGGGGGGGGTGGTACCCGACCGCATAGTACACAGATCTCTACCCTCGTTTTTACATGAGGGGGTGTTTCAAGATGGAGAAATTGGGGTCAGGGGGGTTGTGGGAGGGTTGGGTAACCAGATGGGTTGTGGAACTGTGCAAGGGGAATCTAGGGGAAGGGGATGGGTGGGTGATCTTTGACAAGGTTTGGTTTCTTACAGGGGGGGAGGGAAACACGTGGATGACTGCATGTGATGTGGATGGATATCTGGGTACCTTAGGAGGTAAGGGTGCTGGAGGCCTAGGCTGGGAGGTCATCCGGCAGAAGATGCATACTCTAGCTGGGAGGAGAATACTGGTGAGAGTAATAGGATAAGTAATATGAAAAGGTGGAAAAATTAAATGATTTCTTTGCTTCGGTGTTTACTGAAGAGGATGTTGGGGAGGTACCTGTAATGGAGAAGGTTTTCATGGGTAATGATTCAGATGGACTGAATCAAATCACGGTGAACCTAGAAGATGTGGTAGGCCTGATTGACAAACTGAAGAGTAGTAAATCACCCGGACCGGATGGTATACACCCCAGAGTTCTGAAGGAACTAAAAAAATGAAATTTCAGACCTATTAGTAAAAATTTGTAACTTATCATTAAAATCATCCATTGTACCTGAAGACTGGAGGATAGCAAATGTAACCCCAATATTTAAAAAGGGCTCCAGGGGTGATCCAGGAAACTACAGACCGGTTAGCCTGACTTCAGTGCCAGGAAAAATAGTGGAATGTGTTCTAAACATCAAAATCACAGAACATATAGAAATACATGGTTTAATGGAACAAAGTCAGCATGGCTTTACCCAGGGCAAGTCTTGCCTCACAAATCTGCTTCACTCTTTTGAAGGAGTTAATAAACATGTGGATAAAGGTGAACCGGTAGATGTAGTGTACTTGGATTTTCAGAAGGCGTTTGACAAAGTTCCTCATGAGAGGCTTCTAGGAAAAGTAAAAAGTCATGGGATAGGTGGCGATGTCCTTTCATGGATTGCAAACTGGCTAAAAGACAGGAAACAGAGAGTAGGATTAAATGGGCAATTTTCTCAGTGGAAGGGAGTGGACAGTGGAGTGCCTCAGGGATCTGTATTGGGACCCTTACTTTTCAATATATTTATAAATGATCTGGAGAGAAATACGACGAGTGAGATAATCAAATTTGCAGATGACACAAAATTGTTCAGAGTAGTTAAATCACAAGCAGATTGTGATAAATTGCAGGAAGATCTTGTGAGACTGGAAAATTGGGCATCCAAATGGCAGATGAAATTTAATGTGGATAAGTGCAAGGTGATGCATATAGGGAAAAATAACCCATGCTATAATTACACAATGTTGGGTTCCATATTAGGTGCTACAACCCAAGAAAGAGATCTAGGCGTCATAGTGGATAACACATTGAAATCGTTTGTTCAGTGTGCTGCGGCAGTCAAAAAAGCAAACAATGTTGGGAATTATTAGAAAGGGAATGGTGAATAAAATGGAAAATGTCATAATGCCTCTGTATCGCTCCATGGTGAGACCGCACCTTGAATACTGTGTACAATTCTGGTCGCCGCATCTCAAAAAAGATATAATTGCGATAGAGTATAGAGAGTGCAAAAAAGGAGTTTTTCAGAACAAAACTAGAAAAATCATTGCATAATCCCCGAGAGCTTTTTAGGATTGTTAATAATTTAACCAAATTTCCATCTAATGTGGCAGGACTGTCTGAAGACAGATGCAATGAAGTCGCTACATTTTTTAAAGAAAAAATAGACTTACTTATTTCTAGTCAGAACAGTGGCCCAGACCAAGAAGTTAGGTTACCTTTAAAACCTGATATAAAGTGGGACTCATTTGATACTGCCTCATCACTAGAGATTGAATCGCTGATAAAAAAAAAACGTAATCTGGCTAAACATCCAATTGATCCGATTCAAGTTTGTAATCTCAAAACAATTGCTAATACTATAGCACCATTTATTGCTGATATCGTCAATGCATCACTATCAGAGGGAATCGTCCCTGAAATTTTAAAGAATGCAATAATTAAACCTATCTTGAAAAAACCTACTTTGGATACCACTCAATTGAAAAACTATAGACCCATCTCTAATTTGTCATTTTTAGCAAAAATAATGGAAAAAGTAAGTCAAAAACAACTTGATGATTATTTGGAAGTCAACAACATTTTATTTCCCAACCAGTACGGTTTTAGAAAGAATTTTAATACAGAAACTCTTTTAAATGCTCTCATGGACACAGTGTTAAGGGGTTTTGATAATGGTAAAAGCTATTTTTTGGTCCTTTTAGATTTGTCTTCTGCCTTTGACACTGTGGACCATGGGGTTTTATTGAAACGGCTTACTGAAATTGGCATAGGAGGCATGGTACTTCAATGGTTTACATCTTTTCTTAATAACAGGTCTTTTTGTGTAAAAATCAATAATGCTACCTCTGACAAATTTGTCTTTCGGACCGGTGTTCCGCAGGGTTCTACATTATCAGCCACTCTTTTTAATATTTATGTTTTACCTATATGTCACTTTTTAAATGGGCTTGGTTTAACATTTTATTTGTATGCTGACGATATTCAGTTTTTAGTACCTATTGAAAATTCAGTAGAGGCCACGTTAGAAATCGTTAAAATGTATATTTTTATCTTTAAAACAGCTACTTCAACACTTGCATTTAGTTCTGAATATGGACAAAACTGAAATTGTGCTTCTTGAACGCAAATGTCATGTTAAAAGTATTCCAGATTTGATGTTAAATGCTAACACTAAAATAAGTCCTGTTTTTTATACTCGTGACTTAGGAATTATTATAGACACCGAATTTTCTTTTAAAAAGCATATTGCCGCCAAATTGAAAGATGGTTATTTTAAACTATTAACTTTAAGAAAGTTAAAGCCGTTTTTAAATTTTAAAGATTTTAGATCTGTTTTACAGACCCTGATTTTTGCGAATCTTGATTATTGTAATTCTTTATTACTTGGCTTACCTGTTTCAAATATTAGACCACTACAGGTCTTGCAGAACGCAGCAGCACGTGTTCTGTCTGGTAAACAGAAATGTGACCATATTACCCCCACATTGATCAAGTTTTATTGGCTTCCAATCCAATATCGCGTACAATATAAAGTGGCCTGTTTAATCCAAAATGTTGTACACGGGGAGCGAACGGAATGGCTGAATACATCTCTACGCCTGCACATACCTCAGAGAGACCTGAGATCGGCTAATAAGGGCTTGTTATCAATTCCCAATATTAAATCGGCAAGGCTTACACAAGTGAGGGAACACGTACTGTCTGTCGCTGGAACAAAATTGTGGAACTCCTTACCATCATCCTTGAGGTTATGTACCGAAAAAAAACAATTTAAAACTGACCTCAAGACTTGGCTTTTTAAATGTGCTTTTACCGAATATGAGCTTCGAACACCAAATAAGGAAGATCTGAGTAAGATACAAATAAGAAACACCAGTTATATCACTGGGCTGAGTTTTTTTACATGGTTTGTCTGATGTTTGTTCTGTTTTTGAGTATTTGTTTTTAATTTTATATTTTATTTGACCTATTTTACTTTTACTGCCTTTAATAACTAACTTATTTCATACTTTTAACAGTTAGTTATTACTATTTATAAATGTACTGTATTTATTACGTTTTATACTCTGTAAACCGTTGTGAAGGCACGTCTGATGCGACTGTATAGAAATACAATAAACTAAACTAGAGAAGGTACAGAGAAGGGCTACCAAAATAAGGGGAATGGAACAACTCCCCTATGAGGAAAGACTAAAGAGGTTAGGACTTTTCAGCTTGGAGAAGAGACGACTGAGGGGGGATATGATAGAGGTGTTTAAAATCATGAGAGGTCTAGAATGGGTAGATGTGAATCGGTTATTTACTCTTTCGGATAATAGAAAGACTAGGGGGCACTCCAAGAAGTTAGCATGGGGCACATTTAAAACTAATCGGAGAAAGTTCTTTTTTACTCAACGCACAATTAAACTCTGGAATTTGTTGCCGGAGGATGTGGTTAGTGCAGTTAGTGTAGCTGTGTTTAAAAAAAGGATTGGATAAGTTCTTGGAGGAGAAGCCTATTACCTGCTATTAAGTTCACTTAGAGAATAGCCACTGCCATTAGCAATGGTTACATGGAATAGACTTAGTTTTTGGGTAATTGCCAGGTTCTTATGGCCTGGATTGGCCTCTGTTGGAAACAGGATGCTGGGCTTGATGGACCCTTGGTCTGACCCAGTATGGCATTTTCTTATGTTCTTATGTTCTTAATATCAGGATCTGTTCTTGGAATGTGGGAGGGCTAGGCACCCCTATCAAAAGACAAAAAATTCTAAGCGCCCTACAGCGTATAAAAGTAGGAATAGCTGCGATTCAAGAAACACACCTTACCGCAGAGGAATCTAAGAAGTTACAAAGAAGCTGGGTTGGACACTGTTTTTTTACGCCTGCGGTGGGAAGAAAGGCAGGGACAGTGATACTAGTACATAAAACAGCACGATTTGACCTAAAACAACAAATAGCGGACCCAGACGATCGCTACATCATAATCATGGGCAAATTGCAAAGTAAAGATATTACCATTTGCTCGGTGTATGCCCTGAATAATTATGATCACAAGTTTTTTCAAGACCTGATTGGCAACCTGATATCAATTATGAATGGGCCCCTAATATTGCCTGGTGATTTCAATTGTGTCCGAGACCCAAGTATGGATAGATCCCACGGCCAACAGGGAGGAAGTGGTCGACAACCAAAAGGGATAACTTATCTATGTCAGGAACTCCAAGCTTTAGATATTTGGCATACGTTGCATCCATCAGAACAGGACTATACACATGTCTCTAGGGCCCATGCGACAATGTCCCGGATTGACTACGTTCTCATCTCGGATTGTTTGTTCCCGAGAATAGCTCAGGCACACATAGGGATTATTGAGATATCAGATCATGCACCCGTATGGATTGACTTGAAGGATGATAATCGGGAGGTGGGTGAGCGGCTGTGGCGATTTCCCGGCCAGCTAGCGGATGATACAGAATTTAAGCAATTTTTACAGGAAAGATGGGGAGAATATGAAAGACACAATCAGGCACACCACACTGACCCGATTCTATACTGGGAAGCCAGTAAGGCAGTTGTGAGGGGGGAAATTACCTCCGCCTTGATTGCAAAATCCAAGGCTCTATATAAATCGATCTTAGCATTAGAACATCAGCTAGGGATAGCTAAACAGCAACTAGCACAACATAATGACAGCCAGCATAGGGCAGCTTATTACGATACGCTGCATACCTTAAACGCCTTGTTACATACTAGGGCTCAAAGAGTAATGCAGACAGGTGCCCATAAATTATTCAGATTCGGAAACAAAGCTGGGAAGCTACTAGCCAATATGGTCCTCCTCCATAGGGGGAAAACGTATATAGATAAGTTAAGAAATGATAGGGGCCACCCACTTACCTCGGGCAAAGATGTATGTGCTCGTTTTAGGGCATTTTATGAAACGCTGTATAGTGAGGACAGAGTAGGGGGACGGGCAGAAGAAGACATATTCTTTGAGTCACTCCAAAAACCCAAACTATCTCCAGAACAGCTGGAGAGACTAAATTGTCCTATACAATTGGGGGAGTTGGCTTCGGTCATTAAGGAGAGTAAACGAAATAAAGCCCCAGACCCCGACGGCTTAAATGCCGAATATTATAAAATCTTACTACCGCAAATTGGAGACTCCTTACTGAATTTTTATAGTAAAGCCCAAGAGAATAAAGGTTTCCCCAGCGGTGTTACAAGGGCGTTTATTATAGTGTTGGAAAAGCCAGGGAAGGAACTTTCATCTCCGGCCTCATACAGGCCCATTTCCTTACTAAACTATGAAGCCAAGGTATTCGCTAAAATTCTAGAGAATAGATTAAGTACTTGTTTCCCCCACATCATCATGTCACAACAGGCTGGTTTTGTTAAGGGGAGAACCATCTCTGCCAATCTAACATCCCTGATTCTAGCCATGGAGGAATGTAAGAAACAGAAGATAAAGGCTATGATAGTAGGATTCGACTCAGAAAAGGCTTTCGACAGGGTGTCGTGGCCTTATCTCTTTTCAGTATTGGAGAAATATGGTATCACGGGAGAGATAGTTAATGGTATTAAAATGTTATATCATAATCCTAAATCAGCGATATTGGCCAATGGCAAGCTTTCAGAGGACTTTCAGCTGTTCCGAGGCACCAGACAAGGTTGCCCTTTATCGCCGTTGCTTTACATATTATCGAGTGATTCCCTTTTACGTAAAATAGCTGAGGACCCACAGATAACTGGGTTTGGGAGTGGAGACCAAGAGTTTAAAATTTCAGCATTTGCAGATGATGTCATGGTCTTCCTGACTAACCCCCAAAAATCTCTCACGAGGGTCTTAGCTTGGCAGCGACTGTTCGGCTCCTTTGCGGGCTTAAAGATAAATACGGATAAGTTGGAAGCTATGGCCCTAGACCCCTCTATACAGGGAGATTGGGAAGGTACTTTCCCCCTGAAATGGGTGGACTCTGAGATGCGGTATCTAGGGATACGCCTTCCGAAGAATATAGAGAGCCTACACACAGGGCGAATATTGATCCTCTCCTCCATCATATGGAAGGAAAATTAAGGCTTTGGACAAAGCTGCCCTTATCCCTGTCGGGAAAAATCTACTTACTAAAGATGATGGAGCTGCCGCACTGGCTGTATGTGTTACAACAAATTCCCTTGTGGATAACGAAAACAGAACTTACTCGCATACATAGAGCAATTTGCCAGTTTCTCTGGGGTGGTAGACAGGCTAGGCTAACCCTCCAAACCTTGATGTTGCCTAGAGATCAAGGAGGTTTGGTGTGTCTGAAATGGAGGGAATACAATCTGGCTTGTATACTACGCCATATCTGTGACTGGATACGTGAGACGTCTATATGTACACCATACAAGTCTATATGTGCCTGGTTATCCCCACTACGGCCCGTAAATCTCCTCCAAGTCGCAGGGGTGCAGTTACCGAGTAGCACTAGGCACAGTCAGCTTTTGAAAATTAGTCGCCTTGCTTGGCGGTATCTAACTAAGATAAAATGCGGGATGACATCTATATCCACGCCCTATCTTACGTTCATAGGGAATCCAGGGTTTATGGATGGTAAGGAATCTATAGTTTTTCAGTAAATGGGCGGCATTGGGTTTGACCAGTGTGTATCAATTTCTAGATCTTGGGCAGGGAGGAGTATTGGGTTTTCAAGCACTGCGAGAAATGTATGGGTTGGATAATAAAGATTTTTACGGATATTTACAAGCTAGACACTACATAAACTCATTGAAATTAGAGTCCCCCAACTTGCAGAGATTTGGGGTTCTGAGGGCTTTTTTTGATGTCAAGGGGCATAAATCAAACTCCTGTGCTACTTTTTCCAAACTGCTTCGCGATATATCCCCCAAACTACCGCACTCCTCACTATACAAGGCAAATGGCAAACCCAAGCCAATATCCATCTAACGCTAGAGGATGTCGTTAGTATACTAAAGGGATGTTTCCTTGTATCTGAAAATGTTAGCTTAAGGGAGGTGGGGTTCAAAATTCTACACTGTATGTATATGGCTAGAACTGGCATGTATGCAGCCCGACTTTGTGACTCAGATTTATGTTTAAAATGCATGGAAGAGTCTGGTTCCTTTTTCCACTGTATTTGGTTGTGTAAAATTATCCAGGGGTTCTGGGATGCCATTATGCTAGAGATGGTATGAGCTCTTGATCTCTCCATTCTGAAGGAACCTCGAATCTGCCTTTTTCGCCTATTTGAGGGCCCGTTGGACGCCTTAGCCGAAACTCAAAAACTATTCCTTAGTAAGGCCATCTTGGCAGGCATACAAACTATAATGGCAGACTGGACGACTGATGCTCATCCACAGATCGCTCAATGGAAAAACAGGTTGGATAATATGCTACAATATGAACTTATGACGGCACAAAGTCAGTCACAACGAATGCAACGCAGATGGGATGATATTTGGAGTGGATACTGGGCTTGGATCCCACAATTTAAAAAAGACCTTATACAAGAAACTTGGTCTCAAAAGGTATACAGCCTCTTCGAGGGCACCTAAGATGTTCTACTGACATAAACATGCACATGAAGACTATACCTTGTCTCAAAGAGGGAGGAGAAATGTAACTGGTATTGTAAATGTTAAGTTTCACGGTTGTTCATTTTATTCATGGAATATTTAATAAAGAAATATTAATAAAATTCTTGGCTAATGCAGAGGGTAAATTCTGTCTCCTGGGAGGGCCTTGAGGATTTGTGATGTCTCCTGTCTGTTTTTCTCCTTCTCTTTCCTTTCTGTGCTCTAGGGGATTTTGCAGGGTTCCTAAGGTTATCATACTTTTTGCTTTTGTCATTTGAGTCGAAACACAGGCAATTGCCTGACTGCATGGTCTCTAATACTAATGATGATGTCCCTGGAAAGTTGTTTCTCTCCTTCCATCTGCTGCCAGAATGGAACAAATCCATGCGTCAAAACTGGTCCAACAGGATTCAAAAAAAGAAAATTAACAGGGAAGACTAAATTTCTCCTTTTGTGCTTAGAGAAAATGTACAGAGTTCAAGAAGTGGGATGAGAATAAGAAACAAATAACATTTTTGTTCTTCTTTCTTTCTTTCTTTCAGAAATTGCACCGATGATGGCAAAGACTATCAAAGCTTTTAAAAACAGGTTTTCAAGGCGATAAGCTGCAGAAGGCAGAACTGTGAACTTTCTTTTCTGTGCAGGCAGGAAGGAGAAGAGCTTTCATAATTGTAAGCGCTCTTAAGGCTGCATCAGCAGTAAGATCACATGCGGGACAAGTAACCTGACAAGTTCCTCTTAACAATTTCTGATCTCCATTCCCAATTTTGTCAGCTTCCTCACTTTAAAAGTCAGACTTTAAAACATCTGAGAAGCTGTATAATTTTAGTTCTTAAGGTAAAGAGGTAAAGGTTATGTGAACCTCTTCAAATATAAGGAATAGATTTAATAAATGTTGCCTCAAATTTTATTTCTATTATCCCAGTGTTTTTACTTTCTCTTTTCTGGATCTCTTAACTCCAGCATCCATAGTGAGTCTCAGATCTGGAGGAATGTGCCAATACTTGTAAAATGGCCTCTAAATGCCATGGTTAATAGCACCTTTCAGCCACTTTTCCTTTTGGAGACCCTCTTAGCAAGAGTTTCTGCTTTTGGCTGGTGCCTTTTCTACCTCTGGGGATGCTGTGAAGCGCAATGCTATATAATGCTGAATACGCTTGATGACATTGGAACAGTATCAACAGAGTCATACTGCAAAATCTGTTTCTGATGCTTTGAGATTCTTTACACGGTAACAAATGTCATTCACCTTGTCTTTTTGTCGTCTTCTCACGTTTTACTTTCTACCTTTAAAGGAAAGTCATTTCTCTGAAAGAGGAAGGTTATTTTTTATCGTCTTTGTTGGCTTTAGAAAACACCTGAATAAAAAATTGTATTAAGCATTTTACTCCTTAGATGTTATAAATAATTTATTTAAAGTAAGGAATGTGCTTATTTTCGACAGATGCATAGCACAAGTTTTGTACCTTGTAAAGGTGTCTGTGTGACCCAGCATAGGTGAAGTGTGCTTTAGAGGCTTGCACACCAGCTTCTTTGTTGTATTTCACATACTTTACATAGCATCTAAACTTAATTTTCTATTTCGGTAGCATTTCTCACATTTCTTGTTTGACTGTTTCTTAGATCATATTTAACTTTCTTTCAGGTAAAGCTTCTGTTGTCTCTGAGGGCATTGATAGCAACTGACTGAGTTTGATGAAGTCACTTTGTACAAAGCGAATTGCTTAGTGCTAGGTAGGAATATTCAAGCCTGTCACAACGAGGAATCTTTTCCAACATCTATATTTTCATACCCAGCAGGCAGCTACGGTCATCAATTCCACCTTTCCTGTATTGATTGCTATGCCAGAAACAATGTCCGTGCCCTCTCTTCCTCTGCATAATACTCCTGCACAGTGCCTTGTAAAATTCTTCACATTCTGCTGTCTAAAAAAAACAAATTAGACATTTGATATTCTGCTTTTTACTAAATAGTCCCAAGGCAGATCACAAATCAAAATGCATTAAAGTAGCAGTTTGTTCCACTGATCTGTACAACATATGCTACACTTCCATTGTGAAAGAACAATTATAGAAATATTCCAAAAGTAATTAACAATTAAAAAAAAATCTGAAAGGCTTGATTGCATAAGTCTTCAAACCCCTTGACTCACTAAGTATCTAGCAAATAATGGGATAGTACAATTTGGGGACTGCTATTGGATTCGGTTCTGGGCTTTGGGTCACTCGAACATTCACTTCCTCCACTGTTGCTTTTGCTTTCTGTTAAGAATCCTTGTTCTGCTGGAAGGTGACTCTTCTCACCAGTCGCAGGTCTGTGGCAGACTGGAAAACATTTTCTCCAGGATCTGTCTGGCCGCTCTGCTGCAAAGCTTCCCTATAACACAATGCTGCTGCTGCCACCACCATGCTTTATAGAAGGAATGCTGCTAGCAGGCTAATGTGTTATGCTACAAACCCACCTCCCACGTGCAGATGTAGGGTCCCCATGGGAGGCTGTGCAAACACTAGGCAGCACATTATGTGGCTTCCTTCTTCCTGCCACCCAATACCAGGCCATATTTGTGGCGTAATCTTGAAGTTGTTGAATTGAGTAACATAGTAAGTTATAGCAGATAAAGACACAACTGGTCTATCCAGTCTGCCTAGCAAGTTGTTTAATGAAAATGTCCATACAAGCCTAGTCTCAGCCACATACCTCTCTAGTTCTTTTTGAACTCATCTTAAGCCCTGTGGTAACCTTCCACAGTATTTCCTTAACCCACAGCTGCTGGCTGGAGGGCTGGCCTGATAATGCCCTAGGGAATATCCAAATACATTGAAATATTCTTATTGCTTTCCCACAGCTGTATCTTTTGAATAATGTCATCCTGTTTGGCATGTTTTGACCTTTGCTTCAGGTTTGCTTCATACAATAGAAACAGCTTGATTCTTCTTCAGCACAGCAGGACTGCATGCAGGTGGGCTCTATTTAACTTATTGTTGGCTTTGTTAACGCAATTTTATTGAACTGGATCCATTTTGGGTTTGCTGTGAGTTATGCAGTCAAGAACTGTTATTTAAATTCTTAATTACTTTTGGAACATGTCTATAATTGTCCTTTCATGATAGACGTGTAGAGTATGTTGTGTAGATCAGTAAAATAAACGAATGCATTTTGATTTGTATTTTTTATACTGCAAAATGTGAAAAATACAAGGGTATGAAGATGTTTGCATGGCACTATGCGTTCTCCCTCTCCATTGCTGAAATAGGAGGGCATCCTAATTGCATGCTTTGTGAGGTGCATATTCTCTGGCTTTACCTAATGAGGTAATCTCTTCAGATGTTGTATGTCTAATTCAAGAGATGGCCGACCCTTCAAAACTTCAAATATATGGAAGCATTAGCAAGCAGTCTCCGTTTAGAGAGATTGCTCAATAGGTTTCTTTCTTGGGAATATAGAAAAATGACAACACAGGCTGCATAAGACATCTGATGACAGATACGCAAGTCATAGAAGAAATGTACAGTATAAAGGTCCAAAGTATTGTACAGAAACTCAAGACCATCTGGGCAGTGCACGGGAAGAAGAATGTGAGAAGGCAAGTTAGGGTGGGTGAGCACTCGTAAGGAATAGAAGCTGCAGCTTAAGCACTTGGGGACTTCAAGATCAAAAAGAGTTGAGGGAAGGAGAAGCTGGTTTAGGAGCAATAAGGTGTAGTTTAAAAAGATGAGCACATTGAGTAAGAGATTTTTGGTCTTTGGATGAAGCTCGCTGGGTTTCTTTGCTACATCAGCTGCATCCTCTTTATGTAACTGAAGTTCTGTTATATTTAAGCTTTCTTTTAACAGCGAGTCTTGTATATGGTGGTCCTTCATGTTAGTCTAGGACGATTCTAAATTTCATATAACTTATTGTTCTGGATTGGTTGTCTCTTTATATTCAGCTGTGACACTCCTGTTAGAGCGAGGTTAGCCCAGCACAGACCCCCCTGAGTTGTGGAGCTCATCTTCCCTCAGAACCTGGTCTGGCCAAGGAATGGGGCACTCTGCGGCTTGATTGAAAGCAGAAAAGGAGTAAATGTTTGACTCCAAAACCTTTCATTTAAAAAAGCAAAATAAATGCCTGATAAGTCTTTAGTTGCTATTGATCTTTCCCTGACTCTCCGGCCATGTGGCATCCTTGTTTCTTTCAACTTCTCATGCTAATCTTTATCGCACTCAGTTGCTGCTTAAGCAGAAGCACAGCCCATGCTGGATGAGCCTTAGTGCATTCTTTCTTCTTTCTTAAACACGTACATCTTATAATTCTGAAAATGTCATCATATTACTGTTTGAGTTTCAGGGATCCTCTCCTCTTTGCATGTTCATTTCCTATCTGCAGTCTTATTCTCCTGTCTCTTCTCCCCCAATCCTTGCCTCGACCGAAGGTGCATTTTTCCCCTTTGTAAAATTGACTTAATTGTTGGAAGTTATTACTTTTGCATTGTCTGACTAGGTTGGAAAGATTTAACACGTTTTGGGAATCATTTTAACTCTGGTGTCTTAGATTTTAAAAGCAGATGTATGATAGCATCCATATTTTATTTTACTTAGACTTTGTGGAGATGTATTTGGGTGTCTGTGTGCTACGTTACACTTTACATATTAAACAAAAAACAAAGCACCACAACTTTCCCACCTAAATGAAAACTTGGGTTGAAATTGCTGCAGTAATGTTAGCAGAAATGAGATAGAGGAGCCATGTATTTTTGAGTCCCCAATTATGTAAATACTTTTTTCTATGTTACTTTTTTGTGGTTAACTACCATGAAAAAAATTTTAACTAGGTAAATTATATGAAAAGAGAAAAAAATACATATCTTAATAAAAGCAAACACTGGATTATTTGTCTTGTGTCTTTTCTTCTCTGATTCTGAACAGCATTTTGCAAGTTAATGTGCAGTTCTTATGTCAGATTTTTCTGCTAGTGCTTACAGTATTCTACTGCAAATCAGGAAGACTCCTGGTACACAAGTTTAAATCATTTCTGCTTGTTACACAATCTGAACTTGGACAAGATACTTCATTTTCTTAACTGCCTGGTACTAGTATTCTTTCTCCCTTCTCCCATTTGGAAGTCATGCATTCCCTTCTGTGCTATATAAAACTAAATGATTACATATAAAGCTTTCCCCCTGTTTCACTTCCATTGAAGTGATGGCTCCTTTCTGAGCAGAGTGATATGGATCTTGAGGGAGGCCACTAAGCGTCACTGCTGAGCATTCACTGGGGCTTGTGCATGCTCTCTGCAGCAGATCCCAGACTACGAATTGGACCAAGCTCCCTCTGCATTGCAGCTGAACCACCGGCCATCCTAGGCAACTATAGCAGGTTCTCTGGCAACAAAATGGGTTTGAAATCTGAGAGATTCACTCCATCTCTGCTTACTGGTTTTAAAATTTCCTGGGTCTAAATTCAGGCTGTCTCTGTTTTACTTGATTATTTAAAAGAAAATTCCTTCCTTAAAGCTGGTATGGAAAGGTGAATTTTTCTGCCTATTAAATGCTCAGGCAGGATTAATCTTATTAATATACTAGTTCTTCCATATTTGCTGTATGTTTTTCAGCACTTTGAGTAATATTCTGCCACCTTTATTTTCTGAATTTTGAAGTCCCTTGTCCAGTGTATGGAGAGCAGAAAGTACCACGTTTTAAGTCTCTGCTTTGTTTGACAAGAGATACTGGAGGAATGGATCTACCCAATTTGCATGGTTCCCCTCTGTCACCTACTTGCAGGTCTCGGCTTGACCTACTATCTATTCGCTGATGATATACAGATATTAATTCCAATCCAAAACACATTAGACTCAACTTCCAAAAATATCGTCAAGTACCTTTCCATTATCAAACAGCTTCTGATTCACATGAGACTCATATTAAACATCAATAAATCAGAAATCATACTATTATTTATTTATGTATTTGTCGAGTTTTATATACTGTCGTTCGGTTTCGCCATCACAACAGTTTACAAAGTTTCGATGTTTAACAGATTTCAAAAGGTTAGTTCAAATGGTTGTTAACATAGATATTATATTTTTTTACATAGATATTATTTTCTTATATTGGTTCAACAATTTTGTTTAGTGACAAAATGTGTTTATTAGACAGAAAAACAAGCTTCACACTACTAGCATCACTAAAACTCGAGGACCAAAAGTCTGAAATCTCCCCTGTAACACATGCGCGACCTAGGAATAATCATTGATAGTGAACTAAACTTCAAAACACACATTGCAGCTAAAATAAGACTGTTATCACAAACTACTAACACGAAGATGACTAAAGCCTTTTTTAAACCCTAATGACTTTAGAAATGTACTACAATCCCTCAAATTTACCAACATTGACTATTGCAATTCGCTTTTTCTCAGTCTACCTCTTTCTACCATTCGCCCCTACATATTCTCCAGAATTCAGCAGCTAGAATCTTAACCGGCACCAAGAAATATCAGCACATTACCCAATTCTGATATCTCTGCATTGGCTGCCAATAAAATTCAGAATCGAATACAAGGAATTATCCATTTTACATAAGATTATACATGAAGAGCAGACAGACTGGTTAAACGCAGCAATTAATCTTCACACACCACAATGAGTTCTACGATCAGCCAACAAAAGTCTATTAACAATCCCTTCAGTAACATTGGCACAACTCTCCCAAGTCAGGGAATGTGCAATCTCATTAGCAAGCCCAAAGTTATGGAACTCAATCCCCATTTAACTACAGTTACAAACGAGTCTTAAAACATTCAAAAAAGATATAAGGACCTGACTATTCATGAAGGCATACCAAGACCCTTAGCTCTTCACTCAGCCTTCCTTACTTACTCCTCTACATTCACCACATCACATGTTATCTCCTTGATGAATTGCTCTTAATATTTATTTTTCTTTTAATGTCTTTTATCTGCATTTTAATTAATGTATTATATGATTTAGAAATTGCATATTTCCTAGCGTGCAGCAGATAGACTCAGGACCAATGGCTATAGTGTGCTCCTGATAGCAGTTGGAGACGGATCAGATTTCAATCTGATGTCAGCCCTAGTTCACTTAGAGAATAGCCACTGCCATTAGCAATGGTTACATGGAATAGACTTAGTTTTTGGGTACTTGCCAGGTTCTTATGGCCTGGATTGGCCACTGTTGGAAACAGGATGCTGGGCTTGATGGACCCTTGGTCTGACCCAGTATGGCATTTTCTTATGTTCTTATATACCCCTGCAGGAAGTGCAGCTCTTCAGTATTTCTCAGTCTCCATAGCAGTTCAGGACTCTATACCCGCTTGCTCGGCGTTAGAGTATTCTAATCCAGTGCTTCTCAACCGGTGTGTCACGTGCTCCCGGTCTCTCCCGCTGCTCTTCCTTCCCTGTTGCCGTTGCCACCGGGCTATCAGCACGTTCAAGCCCAGTGGGAACAGCAGCGGTGGTAGAAGAAGCAGTGGCACCTACGGCTGGCCTTTTCTTCTTCCCGTGCCCCCCCCCCCCCCCCGTGACCCGGAACAGGAAGTGGTGCGCGGGAAGGAGACAGAGCCGTGCCGCGTGGAAAAATAGCAGCGGCCCCCGAGCAATCGAAGCAGCTGGTAATCTGGAAAGGAGACAGCTTGAGCTTCCCGCGGCCGATGGGATTCTTCTTTCTTGGCTTGCGGGGGCTGGAGGAGGAGGCTGCTGCAGCTACCATTTGAGATCGGGGAAGGGCGAGGCGGGGGGGAGAGGAAGTGAGTGAGAGAAAGAGATAGAAGCAGCCAGCCAGCCAGCCAGTGTGTAAGTGAGAGAAACTGGTCAGAGAACTGATGTGTGTGTATATGTGAGAGACAATGAAAGTGACTGCTCAGGGAGATGACTGATGTGTGTGTGAGACATTAGTCAGGGAGGTGACTGATGTGTGTTTGTGAGAGAGAAAAAGCATGGAAGTGAGAGAGCATGGGTGTAAGAAGCCTGGTGGGGGGTGAAAGCATGGGAGTGGGAAGTCTGTGTGTGTATGGGTGTGCATGCATGGGAGAGAGACTGGTTGGTAAGGTGACGGTGTGTGTGAGAGAAAGAGACTGGTGTGTGTGAATGTGATTCAGGGATTGAGAAGCCTGTGCACATGGAGAGCGAGCATGGAAATGAGAGAGACTGGTGTGTGTGTGTGTGTGTGTAACAGAGAGAAAGTGATTATGGGAATGAGAAGCCTGTGCATGTGAAGAGTGAGCATTGGAGTGAGAAACCTGTATATCTGAAAGAGAACATGGAAGTGGAAAGCCTGTGTGTGTGTATGCATGAGAGAGATCAGGTGACTGGTGTGTGTATGTGTGTGTGAGAGAGAGAGAGAGAGAAAGTGATTATGGGAATGAGAAGCCTGTGCATGTGGAGAGAACAAGCATGGGAGTGAGAGACTGGTGAGTGTGTGCGTGTGTGTGTGTGAGACAGAGAAAGTGATTATGAGAGTGAGAAGCCCATATATGTAAGTAGAACACGGGAGTGGGAAGCCTGTGTGTGTGTGTATGGCATGAGAGAAACTGTTCAGGAAGGTGACTGGTGTGTGTGTGTGTGTGTGTCAAAGACTGTCTGGGAGATGATTGGTGTGTGAGAGACAGAAACTGGTCATGGGGGTGTGACTGGTATGGTGTGTGTGTGAGAGACATGGGCACTAAGGAAGAGGACCATGAGTATAGAGCTTAGCCTCTACTGCTGCTTCTGCTGTGTGCCTCGGCCTGCATGGAAGACGACAGGAGTAGGAGAGCTGCTGGAGGGGGTAAGTAAGGGTGGCTTTTTAAGTTTATTTTTCTTGATTGACTGCCATTTTAATTTAATATTATATGATGTCTGCTTTTTTAAAATATTTTATTGGTGTTTGGAGAATGTTTAATAGTTTTTATGAGTTTTTAATTGTTGGATGTTATTCTGTTCATAGCTATTTTGAAACATTTATTCTGCTTATTAGTATAGTTTTACAATTATTTCTGTGTGGGGATCTATAGTGCTTGCTAGTTCTGTTTTCCTAATAAGAGGTGTATTGGTTTTTAGGACCTGATTTAATATTTATAGTGTTGCCTTTTCATAGATAGGGTTGCTCCTGTTTGAGTGTATTCCATAATACAGGTGTAACTGTGTGCGGATTAGTTTATGAGCATTACTACAGATCCTGGGAGTATGTTAGGTCGGTTCTGTGTCTGTTACCGAGATGAGATATTTTACTAGCATGTAAGTGTTTGTATCAGTCTTATTTGTTGTGTTTTCTCAAGAGGACATGCATTGGTGGTAAACTGCTGTCTTTTCATAAGTAGGGCTATTGAGCCTGGAAGTAGAAGGAGTTTGAGTTGCTGTTACTGAGCTGACACCAGAATATCTTTTTTGTAGGGTGAGTTGTATGGCATGTGAGAACCATCTGTCAGGTGTGTCCCGACAGAGAAAAGGTTGAGAACCACTGTTCTAACCAAAGAGATCCAAACGAAGAGAAAACTTACCTCTACAGATGAGCTCCGCTCTCCTGCGGTGATACCTACAGGTCCCTCCCCCAGTCGAGGTTCCTGAGGTGATTTCCACGATCCCTCAGAGGTAGGCCTCGGGCTGGCAGCCAGTTCCCAGCGTGGACTTAGCCCGGCGGTGAAGGTATTTTTCCCTCTCCCCCCTGCAGCTGGAGACCGCCCGGAACAAGACCAGGAAGCGCTGAGACAAGGTAAGGTAGAAAACTTCTTAAAAGTCTCCGGTCTCTGAGGCTCGAATAGCCGCACAGATCGCCAGCCGGCGTCAGTGCTACCGGGTTGATCAGCCCTATTAGGACTAGACCCCGGTTCGATACGAGGGCCTTCCCACGTGGAGACCCTCTGAGGTGTCACCATATTGCCCGTGTGGTCGCCGTCGCCATTTACATTGGATCGCCGCCCTGTCCGCCAATTCGTTCTGTGCGCACAGAGGTGAGCCGTGCGTACAAAATCACTTGTGCACACACCGGCGCATAAGCAGTGCCGGGCACATAAGTAAGCCTTGTGCGCACAGCGGCGCGCACATCTTTTGCACGCGCATCCGACCTACACACACTTCGGCGCACCCGGAGCACATATCTCAGCCTCCCAGTGTACGCTGGAACGCATAAATAGGAGTTTCTTGCGGCGCACACAAACCATGGCACCACCGGACAAGCTTAAGGCCCAGGGCCTCTGCCTAGCTTGCCACATTAGAGCTGCGCAGCATGAAGAGGCCACGGCCTTGTGTATACAGTGTGAGAAGGCCCTCCCCAGCCGGTACTGGGATCCGGATCCAACGATAGTACACCGGACCTCGCTACCCCCAGCAGGAGCCTCCTTCAAATGGGCCTCCCCGGGGTCACAGCGCCTCTCAATTTAGACCCAGCATCTTTCTCCTGGGTAGAATTCTTCAAAGGCCTACATACCTTTGTCCACATGCAACCGGCGCCTCCGATGACACAACCACAGCCTCCCCCAGAGAACCCTAACATCCCGGGAACCTCTAAACCCAGAGAAGTGCCTCGCCCACCCAAAAGCCCCAGCATTGGGGACATGGACACCTCGGACGAGGATCAAGACTCCCTGGAGGAAGGAGAAATCCCTCCAGGAACGGAACCCTACTGAACCATGATGCGGTTCTTCGCCAAAGACGAGCTTTCAGACCTCGTGGCGGACAGCTTGAAAGAGCTTGCTATCCCAGGCACAAATGCAGGGGAACCGAAGACGAACCCCCTCCTTGAGGGACTCCATCAGGCCTCCCGCCATTTCCCTTTGCTGCAAGCTGTCCAACAGCTGATTGACCTGGAATGGGACTATCTAGAGGCCAGGTTCAAAGGGGGACGGACCCTGGCAGCCATGTACCCTCTGGATCCCGTGGCCAAAGATCTCCTGGCATTCCCCAAAGTGGATGCCATGGTCTATGCGATCACTAAGCGCACTAACATCCCAGTCGAGGGAGGAGCAGCACTCAAGGATGCCAAGGACAGACGTCTAGAATACATCCTCAAACAGTCATTCGATGTTTCAGCTATGTCGCTACAGATTGCTGCCTGCTATACCATGGTGACACGTGCCTGCTTATCTAAGACCAGGAACGCCACCATGCCCGTCGAAGCACTAGAACCAGCAGTATCATTCCTCATGGATGCAACCTCTGACCTGGTATGCACCGCAGCCAGAGGCATTTCATCCATCGAGGCAGCCAGAAGACAACTCTGGCTCCTGAAGCTGGTTGGCCGACACAACGTCCAAGACGAGGCTCACGAGAATGCCCTTTAAGGGAACCCTCCTGATGCCTCAGGGATCTGTATTGGGACCCTTACTTTTCAATATATTTATAAATGATCTGGAAAGAACTACGAGGAGTGAGATAATCAAATTTGCAGATGACACAAAATTGTTCAGAGTAGTTAAATCACAAGCAGATTGTGATAAATTGCAGGAAGACCTTGTGAGACTGGAAAATTGGGCATCCAAATGGCAGATGAAATTTAATGTGGATAAGTGCAAGGTGATGCATATAGGGAAAAATAACCCATGCTATAATTACATAATGTTGGGTTCCATATTAGGTGCTACAACCCAAGAAAGATATCTGGGCGTCATAGTGGATAACACATTGAAATCATCTGTTCAGTGTGCTGCGGCAGTCAAAAAAGCACACAATGTTGGGAATTATTAGAAAGGGAATGGTTAATAAAACGGAAAATGTCATAATGCCTCTGTATTGCTCCATGGTGAGACCGCACCTTGAATACTGTGTACAATTCTGGTCGCCGCATCTCAAAAAAGATATAATTGCGATGGAGAAGGTACAGAGAAGGGCTACCAAAATGATAAGGGGAATGGAACAGCTCCCCTATGAGGAAAGACTAAAGAGGTTAGGACTTTTCAGCTTGGAGAAGAGACGGCTGAGGGGGGGATATGATATTGATGTTTAAAATCATGAGAGGTCTAGAACGGGTAGATGTGAATCGGTTATTTACTCTTTTGGAAAATAGAAAGACTAGGAGGCACTCCATGAAGTTAGCATGGGGTACATTTAAAACTAATCGGAGAAAGTTCTTTTTTACTCAACGCACAATTAAACTCTGGAATTTGTTGCCAGAGGATGTGGTTAGTGCAGTTAGTATAGCTGTGTTTAAAAAAGGATTGGATAAGTTCATGGAGGAGAAGTCCATTAACTGCTATTAATCAAGTTGTCTTAGAGAAAAGCCACTGCTATTACTGACATCAGAAGCATGGGATCTACTTGCCAGATACTTGTAGCCTGGATTGGCCACCTTTGGAAAGAGGATGATGGGCTTGATGGACCCTTGGTCTGATCCAGTATGGCAATTTCTTATGTTCTTATGATGGCAAACCAACCTTGGATGCCCTTGCCCGTCATTGGGGCAAGGGTCTTCTGTATGCATATCCTCCAATTCCCTTATTGGCGAAGACTCTCTCAAAGCTTCGCAAGGATAGGCAAACAATGATGCTCATAATCCCTCATTGGCCAAGACTGGTCTGGATTCCACTCCTACGGGAATTGTCCACCCAGAGACTGATCAGTCTGAGGACTTCCCCAGATCTGATCACGTAAGATCAGGACATACTGCGGCAGCTCAACCTCCAGGAACTGTCACTTACAGCCTGGATGTTGAGAGGTTGATCCTGTAGCCGCTTGATCTTTTAGAGGATGTGCCTTGGGTCCTGGTGACTTCTATAAAGCCTTCCACTAGAAAGTCCTATGGACTGAAGTGTAGGATGACTTCCGTGTGGTGGGAGCAGAAGGCCCTAAATCGGTTCTCCTGCCCCCCCCCCCCCCAAAAAAAACAACCAACTGCTTGATTACCTTCTACACCTTTTGGAGACTGGCTTAAAAACCAACTCCATTAGAGTTCATCTCAGTGCAATTGGCACATACCACCATGGTGTAGATAGTACACCCATCTCTGTACAGCCTATAGTTGTACGATTCATGCTGGTCCTGCTTCAATTGAAGCCTCCCCTAAGGCCTCCTGCTGTGTCTTGGGCCCTCATTGTGGTATTTGCTCAGTTAATGAAAGCTCCTTTTGAGCTGCTGTGCAGATATGACCTGAATCACCTGACCTTGGAAGGTCATATTTTTGTTGGTGGTCACCTCAGCGAGCAGGGTCAGCAAGCTCCAGGCCTTAGTGACTTATCCACTTTACACTAAGCTTTATCATGCCAGGGTGGTCTTGCATACGCATTCTAAGTTCCTGCCTAAGGTGGTGATGGGCTTCTATCTTAACCAGTCAATTGTCCTGCCAACATTCTTTCACAAGCCCATTTGCACCAAGGCGAATGAGCATTGCACAGTTTGGACTCCAGGGAGCCTTAGCCTTCTCTCTGGAGTGGACAGAAGTCCATAGACAGTCTGCCCAGCTTTTTATTCCTTTTTCTAGAAATAGGTTGGGTGGTGCCATTGTCCAGTTTGCTAGCAGGTTGCATCTTCTTCTGTTATGCTCAGGTGGGACTGCATCTTGGGTGTCATATCAAGGCTCATTCTGTCAGAGCCATGGCAGCATCAGTGGGCCACTTGTGAGCAATTGTTGTGGAGGAAATCTGCAAGGCTGTGATGTGAAGTTCTCGCCATACATTCACATCTCACTATTGTCTGGATAGTGATGGCCGATGCGACAGTAGGTTTGGCCAGTCTGTCTTTCGGAACCTGTTTGAGGTGTATAACCCAACACTCCAAGCCTATGTTTGGGTTCAAGCTGTCTCATCCTCTGTTAAAAACAGCATTGTTGTTGTGCCCATTGGCACTTGGTTGGGTGTCTGTTGGTCCACTTTTGTGTTGGTGAGCAGCCTGTAGCTAGGTATTCACCCAAGTCTGAGGACTACCATACTGCTTGACCTCTGAGAAAGTAGAGTTGCTTAACTGTAACAGGTGTTCTCCAATGACATCAGGATGTTAGTCTTCACAAAACCGCCTGCCACCCCACAGAATTGGGTTTCTCCTATTTGTTGCTGTTTTAATTATAATTCTGCATTACAAGACTGAAGAGGAACCCCGTGTGGACACATGGTTTAGGGCAGTGGTTGCGAACCTATGGCACACGTGCCAGAGGGGGCACTCAGAGCCCTTTCTGTGGGTATGTGCGCTGTCGCTAGGGGTTGCCAACCGTCTGTCCGTGGGAGGCGTGAACCAGTGGCAGCAGGAGAGGCTGCAGAGCTGCCAGCAGTCAAAGATTGGAGAGATGCTGTGCACCGTCACTGGAGGCCAGGCCGGCGGAGGCCACGGATATTGGGCTAATGAGAAGAGGCTCCATGTGAGCTTGTGTGTGTATGAGTGGCAGCTTTGTGTGCCTGTGGTAGAATGGATGCATGAGTAGCAGCTTTGTGTGTGCCTGTGGTAGAATGGGTGCGAGAGTGAGAGCTGTGTGTGTGTGTGTGTGTGTGTGTGTGTGGTACAATGGGTGCGTGAGTGGCAGCTTTGTGTGTGTGTGTGGTAGAATGGGAGCAAGAGCAGTTGTGGGTGATTGAGAGTATGTGTGTAATTGAGAGAGAGACTTGTCAGGGGTGATGTGTTTCTGTGAGAGACAGACTGGTTAGGAAGATGACTGGTGTGTGTGGGAGAGACAGAGACTGATCAGCGAGGTGACTGGTGTGTGTGGGAGAGACAGAGACTGATCAGGGAGATGACTGGTGTGTGGGAGAGACAGACTGGTCAGCGAGGTGACTGGTGTGTATGTGTGGGAGAGACAGACTGGTCAGCGAGGTGACTGATTGTGTGTGAGACACAGAGACTGGACAGGGAGGTGACTGGTGTGTGGGGGAGAGACAGAGACTGGTCAGCGAGGTGACTGGTGTCTGTGACAGAGACAGACTGGTAAGGGAGGTGACTGGTGTGAGTGTGTGTGGGAGAGACAGAGACTGGTCAGCGAGGTGACTGGTGTGTATGTGTGGGAGAGACAGACTGGTCAGCGAGGTGACTGATTGTGTGTGAGACACAGAGACTGGACAGGGAGGTGACTGGTGTGTGTGTGTGAGAGAGACAGAGACTGGTCAAGGAGGTGACTGGTGTGTGTGTGAGGAAGAGAGACTTAGTGTGAGTGACTGGTTGTGGACCCTAAGGAAGAGGACTGTGAGGACAGAGCTTAAGCAGCCACTGCTGCTTCTGGTGCGTGCTAATGGTCTGCAAGGGAAAGGAGTAGGAGAGTTTCTGGAGAGGGTAATTATAAGTGGCTTTTTAAGTTTATTTTTCTTGATTGACTGCCATTTTAATTATTGGGTAATATGTAATGTCTGTTATTTTGAAATATTTTTATTTATATTTGGACAATTTTAAAATAATTTTTGAGTTTTTAATTGTTGGATGTTATTCTGTTCATCAGCTGTTTTGTAACATTTATTAGTATAGTTTTACAATTATTTCTGAGTGGGGATCTATAGCAACTTGGCTTGCTCTGTTTTCCTAATAAGAGGTGTATTAGTGTTTAGGGCTCTGATTAAATATTTGTAGTGTTGCCTTTTCATAGATAGGGTTGTTACTGTTTGAGTGTGTTCCATAATACAGGTTTAACTTTGTGCGGATTAGTTTGTGTGCATTATTATGTTAGGTGCTATATTTCTCTTTCCATTTTGCACTGCATGCAGAGCAGCTTTTTTTTGTTTTCCATTCCAGTTTCTGTCTCCATATTTATAATTTGTGGTCTTTCTGTACTTGGTGAAGGTCAGTTCTGGGTGTGTGACTGAGGTGAGGTATTTTACTAGCATGGAAGCATTTGTATCATTCTTATTTTGTGTTTTCTCAATAGGACATGCATTAGTGGTAAATGACTGTCTTTTCATAAGGAAGGCTATTGTGCCTGGTAGTAAAGGGAGTTTGTTTTGCTTTTACTGAGATGTCATCATATCCAGAATATCTTTTTTGTATGGTGAGCTGTACGGGTAATGCCCTAGATCTGCTCTGCACCCATTTTTGGGGGTCGAGGGGGTTCCTGAAGATGCAGAGTGCATATTTACATTTTGCCCCGTGACTGTCACATGTTCAGTGTGTCACACATGTGAGAACCATCTGTCAGGTGTGTCCCGGCCGAAAAAAGGTTGAGAACCACTGGGCTAACTCACTACCTGTAAATATTTGTATAGCTGCCATAGCCACTTCTCCTCACCTCAGGCATGGCCCAGTAAATGTTGGTGAGGAGAAGTGGCTATGGCAGCTATACAAATATTTACAGGTAGTGAGCCAGGCCAGCCGATCGCAGTTCAAACACCTCCCCCCAGCAGCATCCTCATTATTAGGAGTCCAGGAAATCTTCAAGTGCGCATGCGCAACAGAGAAGCTCATGCTATCTGCTGCATGCACACTTGAGGAGAACAGAGCAGGAGCAAGAATAGGGGTGCATGGGAAGGAGGACGGGGGGATCCACCCCGACCGAGCAAAGATTCTGGGATTTAGTGGGGGGGGGGGGGGGGGGGGGGGGGGGGGGAGGGGGGCACATGGCTGAAGTTTTGCCTAGGGCACCTAATACTCTTGCACCAGTCCTGGTGATGCAGCTCATCTTACCATGGCCCGAAGACATCAGGAGTCCATGTGTGTATGTGGTGAGTGACTGTGGATGTATATGTGTGTGTCTGTATGAGAACCTGTGTATGTGTGTATGTTTGTGAGCCTGTGAGAGCCCATGTGTCACACAGGCTCTCACAGGTACACACACACACACACATATAATGTACCTGTGAAGGAGAGGGAGCCTGTGAATGTTAGGAGTGTGTGAGAGAAGGAATGTGTTATTGTGCGTGCATATGAGAGAGAAGATAAAAAAAGTCACTAACATCGGACAGTTAACACAGCCTCAACACCAGGCGTCGCGTGTGGGAAGCCAGATAACATCAAGGGGCACCCTGCAGCGCTTCTCACCCCACAGTCATGGGAGGGGAAGTGAAGGAAACAGCTTGATCTTCACCTGGAACTGGAAAGAAGCAGCGATGTAAGTGCTGTGATCATTAGACCTGCCCCCCCATGACGTCACTAACATCGGACAGTTAAGACAGCCTCAACACCAGGTGTCGGGCGACAAAGGGGCTCTCCCCTTCGTGCACCCCTTCGTGTATATGTAAAAATGTATTTTTATGTTTCCTTTGTTAACTAAGCTGTTTCATTGTATTCGACTAAGGAATTGTTTCCTGCTTTTTCTGTTTCACTGTAAACCGGCATGATTTGCATTTAATGCAAGAATGTCGGTATATAAAAGTTAAAAATAAATAAATAAATAAAATTTGGGTGTCCCTACCTCCCACAATCCATGGCAATCTCAGGGTGACTGGAAATCAGAAAATCACAGGTATGAAGAGCAGGAGATTTTTAAATCCTTACTAGTTTTAATTATTGGGTGTAATGTGATAATTCTGCTCTTTTGAAATATTACATTTTTTTGGGGGGGGAATAGAACATTTTTTAATTATTGGATTTTGTATTCATCAGTTTTGACATATTTATTGGTGTTTGGGAAATGTTATATGTTCTATTCATTAACTGTTTGAAATATTCTTTTTATGAATATGATTTTACTATTATGATGATTTTATATTTCTTGAGTTGTTTTTTCTAAACTAAAACCTCAGTATTCAGGTTAAATTGCCGTGTTGGCACTTTGCTATTAAATAAGTGGGTTTTGGATTGCAGTTTGGGCACTCTGTCTCTAAAAGGTTCGCCATCACTGGTATAGGGCATGCTGGGGATGTCCAGTGTGGCAAGTCAAAGTCCTAGAAGCTTTGACATGTTTTCTGCCTTGGGGCTCCATCCGATGATGCACCCATGTGTGAGGACTAGCATCCTGCTGTCTTCAGCGAACACCTGTTGTAGGTAAGCAACTCTGCTGTTTTGCAGGCTGGATTTGTGTTCATCCTTTGTTTTGCCAGTTATGTACAGTATGGCTTCCTGAAACAATGCACAGTGCTGTTTTATTTCTTTTATCTTGTAGGATATAATTTGTATTTTTATAATTTTATGTATGTCATGTATGCTAGAACTGTGTGGGATATACATTTTTGAAAATAAAGCCTTCTCAATGATGTACTGTCAGTAGATGTTCTATTATGTGCAATGTTAGTGTTGAGGTACAAAAGACTCAAAAGAACCAAAATACGAATATTACTGTGAAAAAATCTGTCAACAACATCCTGCCTTTGGGAGCATGTTAATGGACGTTGGCCACAGTGGAAATTCTTTTAAACAAAATACTTAGCTTGCTGCTCTCATCTGATTTGTAGGATATCCACACTGACTATGCATGAGTGGACAGATTTACTTACAAGTGCCAGTGTGTATTTATTTATTTAACGGCTTTTATATACCGACGAACGTTGGGAACATCTCATCGGTTTACATGGAACAAAATTAGCAACAGGCTTTACAGGTAACGCATGATTAAAAGAGGAACAAGCTTTACAGGTAACACATAACTAAGGAGGAACAAAAATTATCAATAGGCTTTACAGGGAAAACTTAAATAAACTTAGTGGAGCACTAAATTCGTAAATGTTGAGAAAGCATATATATATACACAGGATTGCATGTAGGATACAAAGATAATGCTATATATAAGTGATGTACAGGGATAAGATCGCAAGGACGGTGAGAGACTGGGGTAGCCGTGGAGAGAAATATACAATGTGGTGATGGAATGTGCGGGCGGTTAGGTGTAGGAGTGCTTGAAGAACCAAGTCTTGAGGTTTTGCCTGAATATTTTTGAGCAAGTTTCCTGGCAGAGAGAGGTTGGTAGTTTGTTCCAGAGGAAAGGGCCTGCTAGGGACAGGGCCCTTTCATTTGTGGCGCGAAGCTTAGTCAGCTTGGGTGAGGGGGTATGTAGTGTGGCCAGGTATTGTTTTCTAGTGGGTCTATTATTGTTGTGAAAGGTGAAATGCTCTTTGAACCAGTGCATGTTCTAGTTGTGAAGGGATTTGTGAATTAGAGTGAGAGCTTTGAAGGTAATTCTCAATGCTATGGGTAACCAATGCAGATGTTTGAGTACAGGGGTTATGTGATCATTTTTGTGGGTGTTGGTGAGTATCCGGGCAGCTGCATTTTGGAGTAGTTGCAGCGGTTGAATGGTGCTTTTAAGTAAGCCCAGCACCATGAAGTTGCAGTAATCTATTTTCGATAGGACGAGGGCTTGTAATATGGTACGAAAATCATTGAGATGTAACAGAGGTTTGAGTTTTTTTTTTTAGAGTGTGCAATTTGAAGAAGCAGCCTTTCAGGGTATTATTGATGAATTTTTTGCAGTTAAGGTGACTGTCAAGGGAGACGCCAAGGCTGCGTACGTGAGGAGGGAAGGTGATAGTAGTGGAGGGATCATTGTTCATTGATAGAGGAGGAGAAATGTTGGGGGGTGAAATGAGGATGAGTTCCGTTTTAGCAGCGTTGAGAGCGAGAAAGTTGTTGGATAGCAAGCTGCTGATAACAGAGAGGGCGGATTTCCAGGTTTCTATAGCTTTATGGATTGAGTCTGTAACCAGAATCAGTATCTGCACATCATCCGCATATATAAAGTCCGGAAGGCCAAGTTTAGCAAGGAGATGGCAGAGTGTATGTAATCTAGCACCTGCATATTGGTTAGAGAGCCTAAGCATGTGCTCCATTTGTGGCTTTATACATCAGGCAGAGGATACCACTTGTAGGGATGACCATGTTTGCTGAATTTTATATCTTAAGTACCTTGTAAATGCAATTCATGTTGCTCATAACAGTAGGGCTGATACAACAAATGTGGGCAGAAAATGGGCACTTGTTAAGTGTGTCATTTATTTATACTTTTTTTGTACGATACAATCATATCAAACCGGTTTACATGGAATGGGGATTAACAATACTTTAAAAAAAAACAAAACAAAAACATGTTCTCTTTGTTCCTCTGGTTTAATAGGCAATGCTATTAAGTCAGAGGAAGTACAGAAAAACAGTATTTTTTGCTTTGTGTACACGTTTTGGGCTGCTCAGCAATTAACGGTTGCTTCAGGTAGGTGTTAATGTGTGAGGGTAAAAATGCATCCATCATAGCCTTATCAACATCTATTTCCATTGGATATTTACTCTTCGCTTCGCAAAGGCAAGGAGGAGAGGGGGGGGGGGGGGGGGGGGTGGTTAAACAGACTGCTATATTGCCTCAGCTCCCTTCCCTTATAAGACACGATTTACACCCAGGCCCTCCCAGCACGAGTTCAACGCTGCGAGTGGGAGGGACTTAATCACGTGACAGAGGCACTGCGCACACACAGCCCGATCCAGTAAAGTCCGTGGGAGAGCGGACTAACGCCCGCTCTCCCGGCGCGCGCGATCCAGTATTTAAATTAGGCGACGCGGTGCAAACGAGGAAAAGGAGGCGCTAGGGACTCTAGCGCGTCCCTAGCGCCTCCTTATGGCCTGGAGCGGCGGCTGTCAGCGGGTTTGACAGCCGACGCTCAATTTTGCCGGCGTCGGTTCTCGAGCCCGCTGACAGCCACGGGCTCGGAAACCGGACGCCGGCAAAATTGAGCGTCCGGTTTTCGGCCTGACAGCCGCGGGCTGAATTAAAATTTTTTTTATTTTTTTTTTTTTACCTTTTTAATACTTTTGGGGACAGTCCGACTAAGTATCGCTATGATATTAAGTCGGAGGGTGCACAGAAAAGCAGTTTTTACTGCTTTTCTGTGCACTTCCCTGGCGCCGGAAGAAATTAGCACCGACCATTGGGCGGCGCTAATTTCTTAGAGTAAAATGTGCGGCTTGGCTGCACATTTTACTTACTGGATTGCTCGGGAATACCTACTAGGGCCATCAACATGCATTTGCATGTTGAGGGCGCTATTAGGTGCCGCGGGTGGGCCGCGTGTTTTCCTCCCCTTACTGAATAAGGGGTAAGGGAAAACACGTGTCCAGAGCAGGGTGACAGTGCGCTCCGACGGAGCACACTTTACTGGATCGACCTGACAGTTCCCTGACCCTTCCAGCATAAATTCAACAATGCGCGTGGGAGGTTTTTTTTATCACGTGCCAGGGGCGCTGCGCCCGCTAGCCCACAGTTCCCGCCGCCCCCCCCCCCCAACACGAATTCAATGCTGCAATTGGGAGGTTTTTTATCACGTGACAGGCGCTGCGCCCACTAGCCCACAGTTCCCGCCGCCCCCCCCCCAACACGAATTCAATGCTGCAATTGGGAGGCTTTTTTATCACGTGACAGGCGCTGCGCCCGCTAGCCCACAGTTCCCCCTCCCAATCAGGAATTCAACACTGCGATTGGGAGGGTCTATCACGTGATAGGGGCGCTGTGCCCGCTAGCCCACAGTTCCCCCCCAACACGAATTCAACGCTGCGATTGGGAGGTTTTATCACGTGACAGAGGCGCTGCGCCCGCTAGCCCACAGTTCCCGCCCCCCCAACACGAATTCAGCGCTGCGATTGGGAGGTTTTTTATCACGTGACAGGCGCTGCGCCCGCTAGCCCACAGTTCCCGCCCCCCCAACACGAATTCAACGATGCGATTGGGAGGTTTTTTATCACGTGACAGGCGCTGCGCCCGCTAGCCCACAGTTCCCGCCCCCCCAACACGAATTCAACGATGCGATTGGGAGGTTTTATCACGTGACAGAGGCGCTGCGCCCGCTAGCCCACAGTTCCCCCCCAACACGAATTCAACGCTGCGATTGGGAGGTTTTATCACGTGACAGAGGCGCTGCGCCCGCTAGCCCACAGTTCCCCCCCAACACGAATTCAACGCTGCGATTGGGAGGTTTTATCACGTGACAGAGGCGCTGCGCCCGCTAGCCCACAGTTCCCGCCCCCCCAACACGAATTCAGCGCTGCGATTGGGAGGTTTTTTATCACGTGACAGGCGCTGCGCCCGCTAGCCCACAGTTCCCGCCCCCCCCAACACGAATTCAGCGCTGCGATTGGGAGGTTTTTATCACGTGACAGGCGCTGCGCCCGCTAGCCCACAGTTCCCGCCCCCCCAACACGAATTCAACGATGCGATTGGGAGGTTTTATCACGTGACAGAGGCGCTGCGCCCGCTAGCCCACAGTTCCCCCCCAACACGAATTCAACGCTGCGATTGGGAGGTTTATCACGTGACAGAGGCGCTGCGCCCGCTAGCCCACAGTTCCCCCCCCAACACGAATTCAACGCTGCGATTGGGAGGTTTTATCACGTGACAGAGGCGCTGCGCCCGCTAGCCCACAGTTCCCGCCCCCCCAACACGAATTCAGCGCTGCGATTGGGAGGTTTTTTTATCACGTGACAGGCGCTGCGCCCGCTAGCCCACAGTTCCCCTTCCCAATCAGGAATTCAACGCTGCGATTGGGAGGGTCTATCACGTGATAGGGGCGCTGCGCCCGCTAGCCCACAGTTCCCCCCCAACACGAATTCAACGCTGCGATTGGGAGGTTTTATCACGTGACAGAGGCGCTGCGCCCGCTAGCCCACAGTTCCCGCCCCCCCAACACGAATTCAACGATGCGATTGGGAGGTTTTTATCACGTGACAGGCGCTGCGCCCGCTAGCCCACAGTTCCCGCCCCCCCAACACGAATTCAACGATGCGATTGGGAGGTTTTATCACGTGACAGAGGCGCTGCGCCCGCTAGCCCACAGTTCCCCCCCAACACGAATTCAACGCTGCGATTGGGAGGTTTTATCACGTGACAGAGGCGCTGCGCCCGCTAGCCCACAGTTCCCGCCCCCCCAACACGAATTCAACGATGCGATTGGGAGGTTTTTTATCACGTGACAGGCGCTGCGCCCGCTAGCCCACAGTTCCCCCCCAACACGAATTCAGCGCTGCGATTGGGAGGGTTTTTTTTATCACGTGACAGGCGCTGCGCCCGCTAGCCCACAGTTCCCGCCCCCCCCAACACGAATTCAACGATGCGATTGGGAGGTTTTTTATCACGTGACAGGCGCTGCGCCCGCTAGCCCACAGTTCCCCCTTCCTATCAGGAATTCAACGCTGCGATTGGGAGGGTCTATCACGTGATAGGGGCGCTGCGCCCGCTAGCCCACAGTTCCCCCCAACACGAATTCAACGCTGCGATTGGGAGGTTTTATCACGTGACAGAGGCGCTGCGCCCGCTAGCCCACAGTTCCCGCCCCCCCAACACGAATTCAGCGCTGCGATTGGGAGGTTTTTTTATCACGTGACAGGCGCTGCGCCCGCTAGCCCACAGTTCCCGCCCCCCCCCAACACGAATTCAACGATGCGATTGGGAGGTTTTTTTATCACGTGACAGGCGCTGCGCCCGCTAGCCCACAGTTCCCGCCCCCCCAACACGAATTCAGCGCTGCGATTGGGAGGGTCTATCACGTGATAGGGGCGCTGTGCCCTCCCCCTAACCTATAGTTTCCGGGCCCTCCCAGCAGGAGCCCAACGCGGCGGTGTCGCGGTTCCGTGTCACGTGAGAGGCTTTAGGGTCATGGCGCACGGGCACCTGGGCGGTGGTTGCTCGTGCGGTGCTGAGCGGGAGGACGCTCCGGAGCGGGGTTTTGCTTACGGGCTCTTCCGTAGGATAGATCTGGCAAGGCTGACGTGTCTGAACGAAAGCCGGGAAGGCAGTGGGCGGCTGGTGTTCAGAGCATGGGAGGAGCGCGGGGATCGCACGCAGGTGACTGGGCCTTTGCTTCAATAACCCTGCAGGCTGGCGCCTTCAGATTTATTCTTTCTTCTTTTTTAATCTACATTTTACGCCACTGTATCGTTTCAAAGGGATTGCCCAAAGAGGTTTAGCACAATGTCAAAATGTAGTATAAGTCGATAAAAAAACACATCCTAAAAAATCTATCCTGACTCAAAATGCAGTGCATGCTAAGACTGCAGTTCCAATAATCAAAAGTATATCTTTCAGATAAGTCTTTGGGGATCAGACCTGCAAAATGCGGTACAGCGTATAAGTAATAAATGTTATTGGAAATTACCCCCCCCCCCCATCTAAACAGTCGAGCACAGTTTAATAGCCCCCTCATTCTCATCGCCCGAAACAGTCAGTAAAACAATTCTACTAGCGTCCTTGCCTAAGCAAGTTAGCAAGATCATAAGTTAGTTGAAAGGAGCAGTGTAAAATGTACATTATTAAAGGAGTCAGCATCTCAAAATGATTGGGGGTGCTCAACAATACAGATTACCTCTCGCTGCTCAATACTGAGGGTGCTCATGTACACCTACAGTGCTGGAACCTATGGACATTATTAATATTTAAAATGCTTACAGGGTGCATATGAGCCACATTTCCGCTTTCCATGATGCAAATACTGATAAATACCAAGGCCGGGCCTGATGGGATGAGCTCTCAACATTATTTCAGCAACTGTGGTAACTTTAGTACCAGCTGCCCTGATGCATCCTGTGTTCCCTTAGGCTATACCAATGTCGCCCTTGCTATGTTCCAAGGATCCTTCTCAACTTGTCCAAGCTTTAGAATGCGGATACTATGTTCCACTCTCTCCAAATTACATTTGAAAATTTTAAGATATTCTGAATGTTAAAATTAAAGCACAGAGTATATTTACTAGAAATTGTTTTAGTAGCTTGTTTCTTTTCTTTCAGTTTGTAGAGAGTGATGATGATGAGGAACTTTTGTTTAATATCCCGTAAGTATTTCTTGTTTGAATAAGTTGACCATTTAAAGATATTAATAGCATTATGTCCTGCTTTCTAGTTCCACCTCATAAAATGTACCATGCTGGACGATAAAACCCACTATTCTGTTTCTGACAGTGGCTAGTCGGGGTTAGTTTATTTAGTTTAGTTTTAATCTTTCTATATTGTCTTTTTATATTAATCAAAGCAGTTTACAATATACTTGGCAATAAATAGGAGTTCCTAATAGGAAAATGCATTGTATGTAGCTCACTCCAAAGTGTAAGAAGTAGAAACACTTGGACATATCTGGTTAATAATTGTTGATGACCTGTCCAGGAACTTGTCCAAACCATATTTAAATTCTGTTGTACTACTAACTGTGACCACATTCTCTGTCAGCAGATACCATAGTTTGATTGTCTGGGAAATGGAAACCCTCCCCCCCCACCCCCGAAAACTTTCTTAAATGTGTTTTAAATCTGCTACTGGTTAGTTTCATGGAGTGTCCTCTTGTCTTAGGGAATGTTTATTTATTTTTCCACACTACTCGTGATTTTATAAACTTCTATAATATTCCCTCTCGTCTCTTCTCCAAGCCGAACAGACTTAATCTCTCAAACCTTCCTCCCTTAATTTTGTTGTGGTTCACTGTACTGCCTTTAGTTCTATATATTTTTTGAGATGTGGCAATCATAACTGCACACAGTAGTTAAGGTGTGGTCACACTGTGGATCTAATCACCTTCAATTTCCCATGTTATAATCATAGCTCATTTCAACAGCTCATGTGTTTTTTGTAAATTTTGTGGGGTATGCAAAATTTATTTTGTATACACAATTTTTCTCTCTGTAAATCATTTAACTCAAAGCCACTTTTAAGACCTGATTAGAGTATTACATATCAGTTCATTTGGAGACATCCCATTCAGAATCACTATAGTGAATAAAAATGGTTTATATTTACTTCCCAAGGTTGTGGATGGGATTGCTGTTGAGGTCTGGAATATCATCAGACTTGGTATCGGCCATGGACCAAATCTGCAAGAATTAGAGAGATTGTGGATACCCTTCAAAGGGCTCTGCTCAGATAAGTGGTGATGGGAATCTGCAAGGGATGGAGCATTACTGGTCTGGTACTTAAAATGGAGAACAGTAACTCTAATATCCTGAAAACCAGTGATATCAAGATGGTATGGTTTGATATAATGGCTAAGATGGAGAGATGGAACAGCAGCTAAATTAAAAGGAGCTATAATGAAAGCAAAAATCTTTATGTAAGAAAACTACCGGTAATAGGAAAAGGAGACTGTGATGGTTCTCCATAGAGATGGTTGAAAAACTAAAGACAAAAAGATCAGCATTCAAAAAATGAGGAATCTCAAAAAAAACACAGGGAAGAATACCTGGTGAAGCTGAAAGAAACAAAAAAAAAGTAATCAGGATTGCACAAGTGGAAGAAAAGGATTGCTAAGGAGGGGTAAAGTATGACAAAACAATTTTAACATGTCAGAGAAAGGAGGAAGGCCAGAAGCAGAACTGTATGACTGCCAGGTGACAAGGAGCAATGTGTGGAGAGAGATGAGGAAAAAAAAATATTAAAAACTTTAGTTGATTATTGACTAAGGAAGACTGCTGTTACATGGCAAGAGTATGGACAAGTGTGGGGTAGATACCACCTCATTTACAAGAGTGTTTGAATGGTACTAACAAAACTGAAAGTTGACAAGGCCATGGGGCCAGTTGAGGTACATCCCAGGATACTAAGGAAGCTAAGAGAGGTGCTGGCAGGTCCACTGAAAGTTCTGTGGTTCTACAAGATTGGAGAAGAGCTGTTGTGGTCCTGGTTCACAAAAGTGGTAGCAGAGAGGAGGCTGGTTGACCTTATCTCAGTGGTGGGAAAATTCTTGGAGACTCTGCTAGTGAATATCTATTAATTCAGTGGGTTTCAGGATCTAAGGATGCATATTTTACCAGAGGAGGTTTGTGTCAAACGAATCTATTTTTTTGACTGGGTAATTAGAAAATTAGATCAAAGGTGGGCAGATGATATATTTACTTAGATTTCAGCAAAGCTTTTGCTACAGACCGCATAAGAGGCTTATGAATAAAATGAGCAGCCTGGGAGTGGGTCCCAAGGTGCTGGAATAGGTTGAAATTGGTTGACTGACAGTGGTAAGGGAACTCACTAAGGAGAGAAGGGTAATTAGTAGGGTGCTTCAGAGCTCGGTTCTGGTGCCAGTTCTATTCTATATGTTTGAGTGGATAAATGTGAACCGGTAGATGTAGTGTATTTGGATTTTCAGAAGGCATTTGACAAAGTCCCTCATGAGAGGCTTCTAAGAAAACTAAAAAGTGATGGGATAGGAGGTGATGTCCTTTTGTGGATTACAAACCAATTAAAAGACAAGAAACAGTAGGATTAAATGGTCAGTTTTCTCAGTGGAAAAGGGTAAACAGTGGAGTGCCTCTGGGATCTGTACTTGGACCGGTGATTTCAATATATATACCGGTATGTTGCGACCGTCACTGCCCGACGTCTCCACTACGCCCATCTTACCGCTTTGGCGACTCCCTCTTTGCCTGGGAAAAGTTTGGCTTCCGTGGCGTCCTCATGCCATCCTCCTCCGGCGTCCCCGGACCGGCTAGACGCTGCACACCGCCATGTTTCCACGACCTAAGGGTGCACGCGGCGCGGCCCCCAACTGAAGTACCAGCAGTGGCGCGAACTTCAGGGGCGTCTCCCTGAGATGACGTCATCCACACCGGATATTTAAGATCTCTGAAATCGCTAACGAATTGAGTTAGCAAAGGTTTACCGGACATGGGTTACTCTACCTAAGCTACTCTGCCTCCACGGACTTACCAGGGGTACCCGCTCCTCGGGGGCCTCGTTTCTCTTTGCTTTTCAGATCGCAGTCTGGAACCGGTACTCGCTCCTCGAGGGCCTTCGTTCCCGGACTTGCTACTGAATACCACTTCTGCCAGGAAGTCACCGCTGCCTCTAACATCAGTGAGTTACCTTCCCTCTCTCAGAGCTTTCCCTGGAACCAGGTACTCGCTCCTCGAGGGCCTACTTCTTTCCAGCTCCTGGGCTGCTTCCAAGAACTATTGTGTGAGTGTTACCATCTAGGTTCTGTTCCTGAACTCTGCATACCCTGCATACTCACTATATTCAGTTTCTCTACAGCTCAGTTATCCAGGATCGCTGTTCCAGTATTTGAGGGACTACAGCCCAGCCGAGCAATTCAGCTCACTACTGCCACCTCTGGTGGTTCCATATACTGTCTAATAAAAGAACTAGTGTGTGTCTCTCTCCATACTCTGAGCCTGACCGGTGGTCCCTGTCGGCATCTCCCCTGGGGGCATGATCATCTGCTACCGGCCCAAGGATCCACCCACAACTACCTCAAACACTAACAATATATAAATGATCTGGAAAGGAATACGAGTGAGATTATCAAATTTGCGGATGATACAAAATTGTTCAGAGTAGTTAAATTACAAGCAGATTGTGATACATTACAGGAGGACCTTGCAAGACTGGAAGATTGGGCATCCAAATGGCAGATGAAATTTAATATGGACAAGTGCAAGGTGATGCATATAGGGAAAAATAACCCTTGCTGTAGTTACACAATGTTAGGTTCCATATTAGGAGCTACCACCCAGGAAAAAGATCTAGGCATCATAGTGGATAATACTTTAAAATCGTCGGCTCAGTGTGCTGCGGCAGTCAAAAAAGCAAACAGAATGTTAGGAATTATTAGGAAGGGAATGGTTAATAGTACGGAAAATGTCATAATGCCTCTATCGCTCCATGGTGAGACCACACCTTGAATACTGTGTACAATTCTGGTCTCCGCATCTCAAAAAAGTTATAGTTGCTATGGAGAAGGTACAGAGAAGGGCAACCAAAATGATAAGGGGAATGGAACAACTCCTCTGAGGAAAGACTGAAGAGGTTAGGGCTGTTCAGCTTGGAGAAGAGATGGCTGAGGGGGGATATGATAGAGGTCTTTAAGATCATGAGAGATCTTGAATGAGTAGATGTGACTCTGTTTACATTTTCGAATAATAGAAAGACTAGGGGGCATTCCATGAAGTTAGCAAGTAGCACATTTAAGACTAATTGGAGAAAATTATTTTTCACTCAACGCACAATTAAGCTCTGGAATTTGTTGCCAGAGGATGTGGTTAGTGCAGTTAGTGTAGCTGGGTTCAAAAAAAAGGTTTGGATAAGTTCTTGGAGGAGAAGTCCATTAACGGCTATTAATGAAGTTTACTTAGGGAATAGCCACTGCTATTAATTGCATCAGTAGCATGGGTTCTTCTTAGTGTTTGGGTAATTGCCAGGTTCTTGTGGCCTGGTTTTGTGGTTTTGGCCTCTGTTGGAATCAGGATGCTGGGCTTGATGGACCCTGTGGGGAGATGCGCGAAAGGCGGAGAGTGCCGTCTGCTCATGGGCAGAGGCCGGCCCCGCCCCCACTCGAAGAGGGAGCGGCAGATTTTGTAGCGCTATGTTAATTTAACTTTTCTTTCTGAGTTGTCCTTGAATTCAACACCCTGTTTTTTGTAACTTTCTCATATATCGCTGGTTTTCCCTTGTTTTGCTGTAAACCGGTACGATAAGATATTTGTCTTGAGTATCGGTATATTAAGATTCTAAATAAATGAACGAGTAGATGTGAATTGATTATTAAAGACCTCTATCATATCCCCCCCCTCAGCCGTCTCTTCTCCAAGCTGAAAAGTCCTAACCTCTTCAGCCTTTCCTCATAGGAGAGTTGTTCCATTCCCTTTATCATTTTGGTCGCCCTTCTCTGTACCTTCTCCATCGCAATTATATCTTTTTTGAGATGCGGTGACCAGAATTGTACACAGTATTCAAGGTGCGGTCTCACCATGGAGCGATAGAGGCATTATGACATTTTCCGTTTTATTCACCATTCCCTTTCTAATAATTCCTAACATTCTGTTTGCTTTTTTGACTGCCGCAGCACACTGAGCTGACGATTTCAATGTGTTATCCACTATGACACCTAGATCTCTTTCTTGGGTTGTAGCACCTAATATGGAACCCAACATTGTGTAACTATAGCATGGGTTATTTTTCCCTATATGCATCACCTTGCACTTATCCACATTAAATTTAATCTGCCATTTGGATGCCCAATCTTCCAGCCTCACAAGGTCTTCCTGTAATTTATCACAATCTGCTTGTGATTTAACTACTATGAACAATTTTGTATCATCTGCAAATTTGATTACCTCACTCGTCGTATTTCTTTCCAGATCATTTATAAATATATTGAAAAGTAAGGGTCCCAATACAGATCCCTGAGGCACTCCACTGTCCACTCCCTTCCACTGAGAAAATTGTCCATTTAATCCTACTCTCTGTTTCCTGTCTTTTAGCCAGTTTGCAATCCACGAAAGGACATCGCCACCTATCCCATGACTTTTTACTTTTCCTAGAAGCCTCTCATGAGGAACTTTGTCAAATGCCTTCTGAAAATCCAAGTACACTACATCTACAGGTTCACTTTTATCCACATGTTTATTAACTCCTTCAAAATGTGAAGCAGATTTGTGAGGCAAGACCTGCCTTGGGTAAAGCCATGCTGACTTTGTTCCATTAAACCATGACTTTCTATATGTTCTGTGATTTTGATGTTTAGAATACTTTCCACTATTTTTCCTGGCACTGAAGTCAGGCTAACCAGTCTGTAGTTTCCCGGATTGCCCCTGGAGCCCTTTTTAAATATTGGGGTTACATTTGCTATCCTCCAGTCTTCAGGTACAATGGATGATTTTAATGATAGGTTACAAATTTTTACTAATAGGTCTGAAATTTCATTTTTTAGTTCCTTCAGAACTCTGGGGTGTATACCATCCGGTCCAGGTGATTTACTACTCTTCAATTTGTCAATCAGGTCTACCACATCTTCTAGGTTCACCGTGATTTGGTTCAGTCCATCTGAATCATTACCCATGAAAACCTTCTCCAGTACGGGTACCTCCCCAACATCCTCTTCAGTAAACACCAAAGAAAAGAAATCATTTAATCTTTCCGCGATGGCCTTATCTTCTCTAAGTGCCCCTTTAACCCCTCGATCATCTAATGGTTCAACTGACTCCCTCACAGGCTTTCTGCTTCGGATATATTTAAAAAAGTTTTTACTGTGAGTTTTTGCCTCTATGGCCAACTTCTTTTCAAATTCTCTCTTAGCCTGTCTTATCAATGTCTTACATTTAACTTGCCAACGTTTATGCATTATCCTATTTTCTTCTGTTGGATCCTTCTTCCAATTTTTGAATGAAGATCTTTTGGTTAAAATAGCTTCTTTCACCTCCCCTTTTAACCATGCCAGAAATCATTTTGCCTTCTTTCCACCTTTCTTAATGTGTGGAATACATCTGGATTGTGCTTCTAGGATGGTATTTTTTAACAATGACCACGCCTCTTGCACACTTTTTACTTTTGTAGCTGCTCCTTTCATTTTTTTCTAACTATTTTTCTCATTTTATCAAAGTTTCCCTTTTGAAAGTTTAGCACAAGAGCAATGGATTTACTTACTGTCCCTCTTCCAGTCAAATCAAATTTGATCATATTATGATCACTATTGCCAAGCGGCCCCACCACCGTTACCTCTCTCACCAAATCCTGTTCTCCACAGAGAATTAGATCTAAAATTGCTCCATCTCTCGTCTGTTCCTGAACCAATTGCTCCATAAAGCTATCATTTATTCCATCCAGGAACTTTATCTCTCTAGCGTGTCCCGATGATACATTTACCCAGTCAATATTGGGGTAATTGAAATCTCCCATTATTACCGCACTACCAGTTTGGTTAACTTCCCTAATTTCTCTTAGCATTTCACTGTCAGTCTCACCATCTAGACCAAGTGGATGGTAGTATACTCCTATCACTATAGTCTTCCCCGACACACAAGGGATTTCTACCCATAAAGATTCAATTGTGCATTTAGTCTCGTGCAGGATGTTTATCCTGTTGGATTCTATGCCATCCCGGACCTAAAGCACCACACCGCCTCCCAGGTGCTCCTCTCTGTCATTGCGATAAAATTTGGACCCTGGTATAGCACTGTCCCATTGGTTGTCCTCCTTCCACCATGTCTCTGAGATGCCAATTAATTCTGCCATCTTACTTTATCCACATGTGTATTAACTCCTTCAAAAAAATAAAGCAGATTTGTTAGGCAAGACTTCCCTTGGGTAAATCCATATTCACTGTGTCCCATTAAATCATGTCTTTCTATATGCTCTGTGATTTTGATCTTTAGAATAGTTTCCACTGTTTTTCCCAGCACTGAAGTCTGGCTCACTGGTCTATAGTTACCTGGATCGCCCCGGAGCCTTTTTTAAATATTGGGGTTACATTGGCCACCCTCCAGTCTTCAGGTACAATGGATGATTTTAATGATAGGTTACAAATTGTAACTAATAGATCAGAAATTTCATTTTTGAGTTCCTTCAGTACCCTAGGATGCATACCATCTGGTCCAGGTGATTTGCTACTCTTTAGTTTGTCAATCTGGCCTACTACATCTGCCAGGTTCACAGTGATTTCGTTCAGTTCGTCTGACTCATCACCCCTGAAAACCATCTCCGGAACTGGTATCTCCCCACCATTCTCATTAGTAAACATGGAAGCAAAGAATTCATTTAGTCTTTCTGCAATGGCCTTATCTTCCCTAAGAGCCCCTTTAACCTCTCGGTCATCTAATGGTCCAACCGACTCTCTCACAGGTTTCTTGCTTCGGATATATTTTAAAAACGTTTTTATTATGAGTTTTTGCCTCTATGGCCAACTTCAATGCAGCGTGAAAACAGACGGCAGCATTCATTCGTTCAAGAGGCTTAGAAGTTGCAGCAAATTTAACTATGTTAAATCTGTTTTTGTTAAATATGTCATCCAACATTCAAATAGTTCATGGATAGTGCTGGAATGATCCTAATATATTCTGTTACATTTGTGGTTGTTTTACAACACCCAAAGGACAAATATATCTGACTTTGTACGAAAAGCTTATCTTGCATATTTCAGGGTTAAACTGGGTGACCAGGACAAACCTTGGGCACCACATAAAGTGTGCAGGACATGTGTTGAAAACCTGAGACAGTGGACTAAAGGTCAGAGAAAAAGTCTCAACCTCAGAGTTCCAATGGTGTGGCAAGAGCCCCACAACCATGTTGATGACTGCTACTTCTGCATGGTAATTATTACAGGCATGAACACAGACAAAATCGTCCATCCAGTACCCAAATCTCCCCTCAGCTATAAGACTGGTTGCTCACTGCGACGAAGTCCCTGTACCTATCTTCAGTACTTTGGAAAGTTCCAACGACAATGAATTTTTTCATTCCAGTTTTTCCAAAGACGCCAACGAAGATTTCGTGGTCTCAGAAGTTGATGCCAGAATGTGCCAGCCATTCACTCAAGCTGAATTGATTGACTTGGTATGAGATCTTGATCTACCAAAGTCGTCAGCAGAGTTACTGGGTTCAAGGCTAAAGGAAAAGAACCTGTTGGCTCCCGGTACCACATTTATGTATTCTAACAGAGAGAAAGATCTTCTGAAATATTTCCATATGGATGAGGAGCTTTTGTATACTGCATCGACTTCAAAGGACTTATTTAGTTAATGGGATGTGATAGTTATGTAGCTGATGAATGGAGGCTTTTTATTCACAGTTCAAAGAGAAGTCTAAAGTGTGTGTTGCTTCACAATGGCAATAAATTAGCTTCCATTCCTATTGTTCACTTGGTAAATATGAAAGAAACTTATGAATCCATGAGAACCATTCTCCAAAATATCAAATATAACGATCATTGCTGGATTTTATGTGGTGATCTCAAGGTTCTATCTCTGCTTCTAGGACAACAAAGCAGTTACACAAAATTTCCTTGCTTCTTGTGCCTTTGGGATAGCCGAGCAAAGGCAGAACATTATACAAGGAAAGAATGGCCCGCTAGACAGAAATTTAAGATCCGTGAAAAGAATATTAAGAATGAACCACTTGTTAAACTTCAGAAAGTGTTCCTCCCCGCATTGCATATAAAATTGGGACTCATGAAACAGTTCATTAGGGCTTGGGATCAAGATGGTGAGTGCTTCAAGGTCCTGTGTACCAAATTTCCTGCTCTTTCACATGAGAAGTTGAAAGCTGGCATATTTGATGGCCCGCAAATTAGGCTTCTAATCAGACACAGAATTCCTCAATACCATGAAAACCCTGGAAAAGGATGCTTGGGCTGCTTTTTCTGACGTGATTATAGACTTTCTTGGCAACTTCAGGGCCAAAAATTATAACCTTTTAGTTCAAAATTTGTTGATTGCTTTTCAAAGACTGGGAGCAAACATGAGTGTCAAATTGCATTTCCTTGATAGCCACCTGAACTACTTCCCCTCAAATCTTGGAGCTATGAGTGAAGAACAAGGAGAACGCTTCCACCAAGACCATGGAACACAAACATGATGGCAGACTACTGCTGGTGTTTATAGCATGACAACCCTGATCATAACTATTCCAGAGCATCCAAAAAGAGAACATTTCTCCCTAACAATTAAAATTTACACAACTATTGCTCTCTTGGTTAGACAATACTCATTTTTTGCATGAAACAAATATATTATATGCTATTGCTTCTTCAGAACTTATTACCCTCTATATTCGACTTTATAATTTTTAATCAAACATTTCTCATTTGTGAAAAAATTTGATGTATTTATATTTTTTTATTTCATATTTGGAATCAGCACCTTTCATTTGGATAAAATCAGCAAAAATAATTAGGTCAGCAGAAAAGGTTTTTTCAAATGTAGACCAGTAAGTTATCTAAAGGTGGTGAAGCAATGGGACAAGGCAATGACTGGGACCAGAGGGATGTTGGGCTGCATAAGAAAGAAGACAAAGGAGGTGGTAAAAGATTGAATTGTGTTCAGTTCTGGAGGATGTATCTCAAAAAAGATATAGAGAGGATAGAAGCGGTCCAGAGAGAGTCAAGCAAGATAGTGTGAGTTCTATACCCTAAGACACGAGATGAGAGATGGGGAATATGGGACAACCCACAAGAATCAAACCTTTTGTAGTAGAAAGGAAGCTGTTGGTGTAGGGGGTCATGATTCGATTTTATGAGGAGGTAGACTAAGGAATAATGTGAAGAAGGGTGCTGGATGTCTTGGAAGATGTGATGAGGACAAGAACAATGGCGAAATTCAAATGACATGGGATAAACACAGAGGATCCATAATGGCTGGAGGAAGGTGGCAGCAGAGGAAATCAAGCTTCTTGGGCGGCTGGAGGAAACTAAGTGCAGAAAATAAGCTTCTGGTGCACAGAAATTTGGAAACATCGCCAAGGTGCAAATGAAAAGAAAAGATAAGTCTATGACCCATTTGCATTCTTAAAAATTGATAATGCGATGAAGACACGGCAGTCTCCGCTTTAAAACAATCCTATGTTGGGCAGTTGTGTTGATTTGTAATCGCTGGCAAAACACTGCAGTCTCCGGTCGTTTTAAATCCAGTTTGTGAACCTCAGATTAGCGCCATTCAAACAAATAAAAAAGAAGAAAGGTGGTTGAGGAATGACCAAGATTGGCGCCATTCAAATGAATTAATAAGGCACACGGTGGCCATTTTTATAAAAAATAAGAAATCAAAAGAAGCGGTGAGACCTATGATTGCAACAACTGGACACTGAGAATCTGTTAATTCAGATATCCTACCAGTACTGAGGTCCTCCCCTTTTCATCAAAAAATGTTGTTTATATTTTTGAGATTAATAAAAATTAAAAGATAAGATTTTAAGGTACAATTAAAGATGGAGGAGGCATATAAGGACAACTGATGGTTGTTGTAGACTAGTGAATATTTTTTCCATAATGGCTAGAGGAAGGAAATGAAGAGGCAAGTGGCAATTTTTGGTGTAACATTTTTGCATTGGGGTAGGTTGCATGGAGCAGCACAGGGATAACCTGCTTGGAGTGGATGGATCTTTTTTTGGTCTTTATCTGCCATCATTTGCTGTGTTGCTATGATCAGGTCCCAGTTGGAATGTATGTCCTGTGATTAATTTAATACGAGCACCCATAGGTCGGACACAGTGAATGCTTAAGCTTCTTGAGAGAAGCCAGGATTATAATGGTGATTATCACATGGGAAATTGGATGTAATTAAAGTCCATGTGTATGATTGCTCCTTATCAATCTTTTAAGAGTTTAAAATTTATTGTTCACACATAGATTCATTGGGATTTTATATTCCCATCATGGAGCTGTACAGAGATGGCATTCCTAGTTTTGTTTTCTTTTCCTTTCTAAAGTGGAATGGAGGAGTAGCCTAGTAGTTAGAGCAGAGGCTGCAAACCAGGGAAGCAGGGTTCAAATCCCACTGCTGCTCCTTGTGACCTTGGACAAGTCACTTTACCTTCCATTGCCTCAGCTACAAACTTCAGCCCCTGCTTACTAAGCATTTTTCCCTTAGGCACAGAATGGGAGAAAATCCTTAGTAAATTGGCCCCTTGGTTTGTGAGCCTTCTGGGGATAGTGAAATATCTACAGCAACTAATGTAATCCGCTTTGAAGTGTCACAAAGGCGGAATAGAAATTACAAAAAAAATGTCTAGGATTCTATTTGCTTTTTTGGCCACGCACTGAGCTGACAATTTCAATGTCTTGCCTACTGCACTGACTCTGAGTGGCAGTGATACAGATACAGATCCCAGCATTGTATACATTTAGTTAGGATTATTATTTTTTCTATCTATATCACTTTGCACTTGACCACATTAAATTTCACCTACCATTTAGATGCCCAGTTCTCCGGTCCTGCTGTAATTTCTCATGATGTCTTTCATTAGCTTTACAGGTAACGTGAAGCTAAAAGGAATAATCCTTATGGGGGATGATGATTGTTCTCACCCATCTGAGATGAGACTGTAAGTGATACCATGTTAGATTCAGAAATTATTTTCATTTAAGGCAGGGAATTGCATATACTTACTTGATTCAGGGCTGGATTGCTCCTTTCTACTGGGTTCCAAAACTATTTGAAGATTTTAATCATCTTTGTCTACTTAAAACTTTCCTACTGTAGCAAGCAGGATGTGCAAAATGAATTGGGTTCCTCAAAGGGAAAGCGAGTATGCTGAACCGTTAACTCTTCATAGATGAGCTGCTTGTACATATAATGCAGCAGCTTATGAAGACGGAGACATTCTTATTCTCGCAAGCTTCTCTCAGATTAGGTAGATTTACTTTATTCTGCTTTTTCATGGAGTGCTAATATTGTTAATTTTTGGTGATTTTACTATTTTAGATTTGTTTTAATATATAGCTTTTACCTATTGTTTTATTGATGTTGTATAATTGAAGATACTGTTTAATATTCATTTCTATTTAGTTTACTATGAGTCTCATATTTTTTTGCATATTGCATTGTTTTGCCATGGTAAGGTATGAAATAAACTAAACTAGTTGTACTAATGTACCTAAAGTACTGATATCAGATGTGTTATTAACGATTGTTCTCTCTGCTAATCTTACTTCAGATATTGTGTGTTAAGTGGAATGGATATTCACAAGTAGTTTTTTTTTCAGTTTCTTAGATGCTTACTTACAGAATCATCATAACATACAATAAATAAGATAAAAATCTACAAGAGCAAAACCCCCAATAATTAGCAACACAACCGCAAAAATCCCTAATGCCAAATTGTACCAATAATTGCCTGTTAATTAATCATCAGTATCGTTAGCATGTAAAACCATAAAACTCATTCTGAAAGACCAAGCTTAAAAAAATAGTTTTACACTGTTTAGGAAAATCCAAATAATCCTATACCAGTCTGAACTCTCTTGGGATGAATTCCACAGTTCCCTGTTCGTAGCAGGATCAGTCCAGACTGCTGGGTTATGCCTCCCCTCCAGCAGATGGAGTCAGAAAAAAGCTGAAAAGCACCCCCTAGATATACTGGTGGGCTGCCTGCGATCCCTCAGTATATCTCTGACTCCAGCAGATTGAGAGAGCATAACCTGCGGTCCTGATCTTTTCTACATTTGAGTTTGGTTATTCAGGTTTGACCTTTGACTAGATCAATTTCTTTTGTTTAAGGTAAGTTAGATCAGCGGATAGGTTTGGTTTCTGTCCTTTCTTTTCACATGCGCTGGGCGAAGTTCTGATTCTTGGCAGGGCAGTGCCCTAAGGCCTATTTCCCGGAGATAGTGATCCCTTGGGACCAGGGGGAGTATTCACCGGTGGGCCGGTCACTCTCCCCCCCTGTATGTATATTCCAGGGGTGTTTCACCTCTGAAGGGGCTCAGCTATCATAGGAAAGAAGTGGGGATCAGATTAACATACAGTAAGTCCTGTTGGTGGCAGGCTGTTTGATCGCGTCGTTGGCCCCAGCCTGCCACGCTAGGGTCCCGGGACTCCGGAGGGGGTGGCCTGGTCACCCGGCGCGTTTTTATTTTATCTCAGTCATAGCTCTGCTGTTTTCGCACGCAGCTTCGGGCTGCTATGCTGTGTGCATTGGCCTGCACGGCCTGTGGGGAGATGCGTGAAAGGCGGAGAGTGCCGTCTGCTCATGGGCAGAGGCCGGGGCCTTGAAGAGGGAGCGGCAGCCATCCTTCCCATGCCGAGCAGCGAGGATGCAGCATCGAACGGAGGGGATTTCCCTCCTGATTCTCATCCGGCCCTCAGCCCACAACGAGATCGCGATTTCGCGGCGCATAAACACCCCCTCTCCCCCAGACCCGCGTAGACAGTTTTAAAAAGGCAAGTTCCATTTTCTTCGGTTTGTTCTGCTGATGCATCACGCCTTCCTAGAGGCAGAGGCTGGCTGGGTGGATGCGGGTCCCTCTCCCCCTAAAGTCTCCAAGTCCACTGCAGGCGCTGGGAATGCAGGGGTTCATTGTCCCCGGCCACCAGTAAATCCGGGGGATGCAGAGCGAGCTGTCCCGTTCCCAGACCCCTTGATTCCGGATGTAGGGGGTGATTTAGAGGGAAATGTCCCGGTTGAAGGGGATGACCCCCAGATCCTCCGTTTATTTGGTAAGGATGAGCTGGATCCCTTAATCCTGCAGGTCTTGAAAGAGCTTGAGATTCCAGCCCCCCCCCCCCCCCCGGCTGGAAACAGATGTTTCCCCGGGGAATTTTGTTTTGGCGGGAATTAAGGGACCCCCTCAGACCTTCCCATTTCATCCAAAATTATTTCAGATAGTATCTAGGGAATGGGATTTTCTAGAGGCCTCATTAAGGGTTAGCAGGGCTATGGAGAAGCTGTACCCCCTCCCGGCTGAGTCATTAGATCTTCTCAAGCTACCCAAAGTGGACTCAGCGGTCACGGCCGTCATTAAACATACTACTATTCCTGTGACGGGGGGAGCAGCGCTTAAGGATCTCTAGGATAGGAAGGTGGAGGTTTTGTTGAAGCGCATTTTTTAGGTTTCTGCATTAGGTGTCCGGGCCGCGGTCTGTAGCAGCCTCATGCAGAGGGCTACGCTTCGCTGGGTACAGCAATTGCTTACGGCCCAGGACCTACCGCCTGAAGATGCGGAGCAGACGAACCGCATGGAATCTGCGGTCGCATATACTGCAGACGCCTTATATGATCTCCTTCAGACTTCTGCCCACACTATGTCCTTGGCGATATCCGCAAGGCGCTTGCTATGGCTCCGACACTGGTCTGCGGATGCTTCCTCCAAGTCCCGATTAGGTTCCTTCCCCTTTAAGGGGAAATGGTTGTTCGGAGACGAACTGGAGCAGCTCATTAAGGACTTGGGGGACAATAAGGTCTACAAGTTGCCTGAGGACAAGCCCAAGCAGTTTCGCACTTTTGGGAATTTCAGAGGCCGTTTTCGTGGTCAATGACTGTTCCGTGCGGGGAGGGGTGTTTCCTCTGCACAGAGGCTTGGACACAGGCTTGGACGCATTCCTTTCGTGGCAGACGGCCTCAACGTTCGAGGGCATCGCACGCCTTTACCCCCAATAAGACGGCACAATGAAGCAGCGCCGGCCCATTCCTCCATTCCTTTAATCGGGGGTCACCTGTCCCTGTTTTGGTAGGAATGGGTCAAGATAACATCGGACCAGTGGGTCCTCGACGTTATAAGTCACGGTTACGTTTTGGATTTTGCTCGCCCGCCCCGAGATCTGTTTCTTGTGTCCCCTTGCAGCCCTCCGGCAAAGCAGCAAGTTTGCGCAGTCGTTGGACCATTTACGGGTGCTGGGAGCAGTGGTCCTAGTCCCGCCTGCCGAGCGTTGGACCGGTCAGTATTCCATTTACTTCATGGTTCCAAAGAAGGAAGGAACGTTCCGACCGATCTTGGACTTGAAACAGGTCAACAGAGCTTTGCGAGTTCCGCATTTTCGCATGGAGACGCTGAGGTCTGTCATTGTGGCCATCCACAAGGGAGAATTTTTGGCTTCTTTGGATCTAACCGAGGTGTATCTCCACATTTGAATCCAGGAGCACCATTAGAGATTTCTGAGGTTCATGGTTCTGGGGGACCATTATCAGTTTTGCGCCTGCCGTTCGGTTTGGTGACAGCCCCCAGAATTTTCACCAAAGTATTGGTGGTGGTCGCAGCTTCTCTTCGCCGCCAAGGGATACTAGTGCATCCTTATCTGGACGATTGGCTCATAAGGGCCAAGTCGGAAGCTCTGTGCAAGCTAGCGGTTCAGTCAGTGGTGGAGCAGCTACAGGCGCTAGGTTGGGTGATCAACTTTAATGGCTCAGGTGCGGAACCTGTTGGAACTGCCATGGCCTACGGCCTGGGATTATTTACAGGTACTTGGGCATAAGGCTTCTACTCTGGAAATGGTCCCTTGGGCCTTTGCTCATATGCGCCCTTTGCAGGGGGCACTGCTTTCCCGCTGGGATTCCAAGTCAGAGGACTACAACATGCTATTGCTCTTGCCGGAGCCGGCATGGTCCAGTCTCAGTTGGTGGTTAATACCGGACCATCTCCTTCAGGGGGTGGACTTGGAACCTCCACCTTGGATCATTGTTACAACGGATGCCAGTCTATCCGGGTGGGGGGGCGGTCTGTCAGTCCCAAGCAGTGCAGGGACGATGGTCCCCCCGGCAGGCCACTTGGTCCATCGATCGCTTGGAGACCCGTGCGGTTCGTCTGGCTTTGCGTCAACTCCTCCCGATGGTGCACCGTCGGGCGGTGCAAATTCTATCAGACAACGCGACCACCGTGGCGTTTATAAACAGGCAAGGAGGCACAAGAAGTTGCCCGGTGGCTGCCAAAGCGACTTTGTTAATGGCCTGGGCGGAACGCAATCTGACCCGCATCGCGGCCTCACACATTGCAGGCGTGGACAATGTTCAGGCAGATTTTCTCAGTCGACAACACCTGGATCCAGGAGAGTGGGAACTGTTGGCCGAGGCGATGCAACTCATAACTCGACGTTGGGGGACACCACGCTTGGATTTAATGGCGACTCGGCAAAACGCCAAAGCAGCTCACTTCTTCAGTCGAAGGAGGGAACTCGGATCGGAAGGGGTGGATGCGCTGGTACTTCCGTGGCCTCCACGCATCCTCCTTTGTGTTTCCCCTGTGGCCCCTGGTGGGAAAGGTGTTAAGACTCATCGAATCTCACCGGGGTCTGGTAATTCTAGTGGCCCCGGAGTGGCCAAGAAGGCTGTGGTTCGCGGATCTGGTCAATCTGGCGGTGGACGGTCCATTGCGTCTCGGTCATCTCCCGAATCTTCTGAGTCAAGGCCCAGTATCTTTCCATCTGGCGGATCGCTTTTGTCTAGCGGCTTGGTTTATGAGCGGAGACAACTGAGAAAGAAGGGTTACCCGGAAGCGGTGATTTCTACTCTTCTCAGGGCACGCAAGTCCTCGACGTCTCTCGCCTATGCTAGAGTTTGGAAGGTCTTTGACTCCTGGTGCAGTAGGTTAAAGCTGTCGCCACGGAGGGCCTCTTTGGGGCATATTCTCACGTTTTTGCAGGACGGTTTGAAAAAGGGCTTAGCTTACAGTTCGCTTCGCGTGCAGGTAGCGGCCCTGGGCTGTCTGAGGGGCAGGATTGATGATTCTTCTCTTGCCTGCCACCCGGACGTTGCTCGTTTTTTACGCGGGGTTAGGAATTTGCGTTCCCTGTTAGGGCTCCATGTCCATCCTGGAGCTTGAATTTGGTTCTCCGCGGTCTCTGCGCTTCTCCATTTGAACCTATCAAGAGAGCCACTTTGAAGGATTTAACTCTCAAGACAGTATTTCTAGTGGCTATTTCTTCAGTGCGTCGCGTTTCAGAACTTTAGGCATTGTCGTGCAGGGAGCTGTTTTTGCGTATATCTGAGTCCGGGGTGTCCCTGCGCATGGTACCTTCTTTCTTGCTTAAGGTGGTTTCGGCCTTCCACGTCAATCAGGTGGTGGAATTGCCTGCCTTCTCTGAGGAGGATATCCGCTCTTCTCAAGGTCGGGATCTGAGGCGTTTGGATGTCCGTCGGGCACTTCTGCTGTACTTGGAGGTGACTAATGATTTTCGACGGTCGGATCATATATTTGTTTTGTGGAATGGCCCCAAGAAGGGTTTTCAGGCTTCCAAGACTACTGTCGCCCACTGGTTGAAAAGCGCGATTGCTTCCGCATACATTGGGTGGGGACGGCCTGTACCGGATGGGCTTAAGGCTCACTCTCTTCGTTCTCAGGCGGCATCATGGGCTGAAAGTCAGTTTGTGTCTCCCCAAGAGATTTGCAGGGTGGCCACTTGGAAGTCCTTGCACACATTCGCTCGACATTATCTGTTAGATATCCGTGATCCGTCGGCGGATTCTTTTGGCAGCAGTGTGATTCGAGCGGGACTCTCTAGGTCCCACCCCATTTAAGGCGGCTCGGATACATCCCAGCAGTCTGGACTGATCCTGGTACGTACAGGGAAAGGAAAATTAGTTTCTTACCTGATAATTTTCATTCCTGTAGTACCTAGGATCAGTCCAGACGCCCACCCAAGTCTGTTTGCTACTCAAGAGTCCGCTCGTATTTCTTTCTGTTCCTTTGTCTCCTTACAGTTCCTGCAGCTGCAGAGTATCTGAATACGTGTTGATGCGTAGTTTCAGGCAAGTTATACAGGGTTTTTCTATTTTCATATAGGGAGACAAGTTTGTTTGTGTTTTCAGAGCACTAGGCCTACTTGATCTAGTCATTGGTTGAGTTAAAGGAGTTTACTATTCAGCAGGAGTGGATGTTTCTATGATTCATTCTGCTTTGATATTCTTTATACTGAGGGATCGCAGGTGGCACACCAGTATATCTAGGGGGGTGCTTTTCAGCTTTTCTCTGACTTCATCTGCTGGACGGGAGGCATAACCCAGCATTCTGGACTGATCCTTGGTACTACAGGAACGAAAATTATCAGGTAAGAAACTAATTTTCCTATATGGAGCAAATTTTAGATCAAGACTTGCCAGTTAGGGATATTGTGTGGGTTGGTGCCCAGTTATCATTCCGGGAAGGTGTCTCGTTTTATTCTCAGTTGCTTCTGGACAGATGAGCCCTAAAAATGGGGTCCAACAAATCTTGCAGCATTTGAAGTTTAATCTTGTAAACATTTTGAAGTCCATGACTAAGACCTCCTTCATACTATATGAGGTCATTCACCGGTCGGGGATGCAGGACAGGCAGCTCCACTCCCAGCACCTCCCTGGAGGGGCATCATTTGCTTGTTTTCTCCCTGCAGACTGGGAAACCTCTAGCATGGTTTCAGCAAAGGGGCTTCAGTCTAGACTGCCCCATAAATGCCCCAGACTTTTGAAATGTACGTCTCCCTTTTCTTGAAATCACCAAATAGGCTTGAAGATTTTGTGCTTCACTTTCCTTCTACAGTGATCTCTCTCTCTCTCCCTTTCTCCCCAGAACAGTCTCTCTTCTTCCCTGTGCCTCCCAGCCGTCCTCTTCACCTGCTGCACCCCCCTCTGCCTCCTTCCTTGAGTTACCTGTCTCTTTTTTCTTTTGCTAACCATGCAGTGCTGGTGCCCTCCACTAAGCTGCTGGCCTGGGCGAATGGCTGTCTGATGATGCAGAGCAGGCGACAGTGGTGACTCTGTTCTGGCGCACCCAGTAACGCATGTCTCTCTGATGCTGGTTATGCAATGCCAGCTGTTTATAGGGGCACCCTCTAATGACAAGCTCGAAGAAAAATACCTCTGAGCTGCTGCGGTGAAAGTAAAGGGGAAATTTATAGAAAGTGTCCTTGGTGGGCTGGATGTGACTCATAGGTTGTAGTTTGGGGACCCCTGCTTTAAAGAGAATCATGAACATTACCAAACAAAATAGTGGATTTTATAAATTTGGTGCATGTGCCTTAAAATTCCAGTCTAAGATCCCCCCCAGATCTTAGACTGGAACCCTGCCTCTCAATCTTCAAGAAAAGACTTAAGACTTGGCTGTTCAAACAAGCATTTCCAGACTCCAATTGATTTAACACCTCAACATCAACACACAAACATCAACTACTCCATTGTTAACTACTTGTAACTATCGTTAGCCATTATTAACCTGTCCTTTCTCTTCCCTCTTCGCTCAGTTCTATACACCCCTGTTACATGTAACTGCTTTTCCCGCACCATAGTTCTAGTTTAAGTTTATTATGCACCCCTGTTTTATGTGAACCAGCATGATGTGACTGCTGTCTCGAATGCCGGTATATAAAAAACCTAAATAAATAAATAAAATAAAAAAATAAAAAAAAATCCCTACAAGTGCTGCTTGATCTTGTGCTTTTATGTTCTTGGCTGTCCATGGCTTTTCTGCATTGTGCTTGTTGTAAAGCAATGGACTTTGCTTTGGGAGGCTCGGCTAGTTAGCCAGACAAGTTTATGCGGCTAACTTTAGGATAGGTCTAAGGGCCGGCCACAGTGAGAGAGTTATCCTGCTAACTCACTCCTCGCAGTTACGTCCCCAGAACGCCCCTCACTTATCCAGCAAAATTCTAACTTCCCACTGATCCGGCTAAATGCTTTTGAGTATGGACCTCTGTAAGTTCAATTCATCTGTGTCTTAAATGTTTTACTCTGTAATTTTAATTGTTTAGGTTTATTTTTGAAAATATTTTATTTCTAATCTTGGCAGTTGTGCAGTTAATAAGTGAGACTGAACTGATAATAAAATAGTTTAAGGAGCTTAACCAGCAGGTGGGCAAGTAAAGGATAGAAAGGTTTTGGTGCCTGCTGCTGATGGGCTTGATGGAAGGAGCCACCGTTGCTGATTGCAGTTGCTTCCTGCTCTCACAGAAGAGAGAGGAAAAAAATCAAATAAAACAACCAAAAATTTAAAAACAAGAGGAATAAAGCAAAAATGAAAAACAAGACAAAAAATAAAAAGTGAGAACAAATCTTCAATAAGGTAAACAAAACACCCGCTGAAGTAAAAAGAAAAAGACAAAATTTTGCCTTGGTCTTTTAAAAATCTTTGCTTGTCCCCAAGGCTTATAAATATTTTTCACCCCCTGAATAATCCTATATTTATATAAAATTGGGAGCACACATAGGGACGGTGCCCATTTGCCCATGGCTATTCTGTAACTTGCATGCGTTATGCACGCACATTATAAACTAAACTAGCGGGGCCATTGTCATGGGTCTACTCCAGCTCACTCGGTTCTGGTAGCCACTGCTGCGGTCCTGGTAGCCTTTTAGTTCTCTCCAGCCTCCGTATGGCCTGGCCTTAAACCGAGGAGCAACTTGGCTCAGCATCCCACCAAGTTCCCCCAGGCACAAACACAAAACAACATCTCAGTGCCAGAACATGTCGGTCTCTTTTGTAAAGTTCTCACTACCGTAGTAGTCTCTGGTAGGTCAGAAAAACTCCCTTTTATACAAAGCTACACCGTCAGGCTTGCTCAGCCTAAATAACCGCCCTGCTTGGGAGTTTGCAGCAGGATGCGGCCTCCCCATGCCAAACAAACAGAAAACACAGAGTAGCCGCACTAAAGAAAAACCTCTCTCTCACTTTAAATCAGCCCTTCCCCCAACAATGTCCATGCTGGCTTCTGAGGACTCCTCTGTTAGGGGATCCACGTCCATCTCCTCCCCTGTCTCTGAAGAACAGGCCTTCTCATACTCACTACCCCACTCAGGCACGCCCTCTTCCTCGATTACCATGGATTCAGCTGAGTCTGATTCACCTCTTCCTGGGCCCATGGGTCTAATTGATTCTCGGGGTACCTGGGAGTTGTAGTCTTTCTCCTGTCCTTCGACGGCCCCTGCTGTCCAACCCTGAAGTTGTTTTTCTTCTTTTCTATAACTCTGCTTTTGCTGCCTCCAGGCAGGTTGTACCTCATTACAGCCATGCATTCATGCCCACGCAAATCCCTTTTCTATTGTGTACGTTGAGGAATTTTAAAAGGGGCACGCACTCACGCCATTCCCAGTTTACCAGTTCCTCCACCAGTTTGCTCATTTAGCTAGGTCCTCCAGTCCTTCCCCCAGTTATCCTAGACCTTTTTAAATCCCTCATAACTTACACAGTTATGCGGCAGGAGTCTTCAGTGCGCGCCAGGCCGTGTAAGGATTTTAATGCATATCTCTTGGCCAGGCCCTAAAATGCGCATGCCCTGCTCCTTTTTGTAAACTTTTCAGATGTCTGCGCTGCGGCATTTATGTGCATATGTGGGCACTTTGTAAAATACAGTTGGTGCGCGTGAGCCTGACTTCTTTGCGCTTCGCCTAATTTTGGTGTGCGCTTTGGTGAATTTTAAAATTCACCTTTGAGAGCTTCGTGAAAACAGCATTTTTCCAACTCCATATGCTTTGCCAATGAAAGCTGCTATTAGATCCCAGTGATTTCCAGACTGTTTTCTGGTTTTGAATATTGCAATTCTCTCTTTATTGGTCTGCCTTATGCACTATTTGAGCTTTGCAGGTTCTCCACAATGCTATGGATTGTGTTCTCACTGAATCCCACATATGTGATCATATTATGCCAGTCCTCTACTCTCTCCATTAGCTTCCTATCTAATGGAGGATCAAATTCAAGTCTTAATTCAAAAACTATTAAATAGCGGCTCATCCCCTTGGTTAAGTTCTCTAATACGCATTTAAAATTCAGATCAGTGCATAAGGGTATTCTCTAGGTTCCTTCCCCGCAGACTGCTCATATTGCTACTGGCTCATTATTTTGGAATATGCTAAATATTTGTGTATGACGACAAATGCTAAAACATTCAGAGTGGCTCTGAAAACCTGGCTGTTTAAAAGAGCTTTTGCAGCTGAGGCTTAGTTGGAAAATGTTAGGATTTGCATAGCCTGGAGAACTATCTGGGCAGTGGTATTATGCCATGCGTAAACTTGGATATATTTGTGAATTCCAACCTTGCATGCCTTACTTCTTTCCTGAGCTCACCCAGTCTCTTGATGCTGTTTTATGGAATGTTTGCTTAATAAGATTTTTTGTTTATATTATATCCTGCCATGAACTCCGGAGTGTGCGGGCTGTGAATCTTTTAAATTAACTTACATAATCTGGAAAGATGACATAGATGAGTACAAAATTATTGCTACTGGATTGTGATTGATTCTCATTTTATCTGCACTGGAAGTGTCATTCAGGAGCAGTGAGGGGTCTCTGATAAGAGTCCAGGGATGGTGAGGGAGGATGTCTCTGTGATAAGGGAAAGATAGGGCTGATAAACACAAATTAACTTTTGTTTAGAATTTCCTTGTCCCGTAGCTGATGGGGATCTGAGCAGGAATTGCTAGGATTGTGTGCTTGGTTGGAGTTGCATTTACATTGCGTGAATTTCTTTCTGCATTTCAGGTACAAGAACATTAATCATATGTGCTTTGACGACACATCCCGGGAGGCTGATCAGGTGTTCAGTCTGAATCGAGACATCCATGGTGAACTGGAATATCCTACAAAGTACGGGGGTGGAATTCTGGGTTGTAGCCCACAGAGGGCTGGGAGTGGGAGGATGAGAGAGAGTGTGGCTGGAGAGGGACATTACAGCAGAGGATGAGCATGGGAGGGGAAGTGCCTTTTCTCTTACTTAAAACATTTAACTGCTTTTCTAGGCCAAAAAGGACTGTCCAAAGTGGTTGGTGTACAATAAAAATATAAAAAATTGCAGAACATAAACTTACAGATAACAAACATTAACAAATCAGAGGCTTCTTTTATTAAGCATTTTTCCCATAGACACATAATGGGAGAAAAAACTTAGTGAATCAGGCCCTAAGACAATAATTAAAAGCCCAACAGAAACCATCCCATCCGTGATTAAGCAGCAGTGTAGATCACTCTACAGCTCTAATATAAGTCATCTAAGACAGCAGTTTTCAACCTCTTTTTCATCTGTGATACACCTGACAGATGGTTCTCACATCCGTGACAAACTGATCATGTGACCGTCACGTGGCTAAATATAAACATACATTCTGCATCCTCAGGAGCCCCTTCGAGCCCCAACAATGGGTCAGAGCAGAACTAGGGCATTACCCGTACAGCTCACCATACAAAAAAGATATTCTGGTTCTGATACTACCAGGCACAATAGCCTTCCTTATGAAAAGGCAATAATTTACCACTAATGCATGTCCTATTGAGAAAACTCAACAAATAAGATTGATACAAATGCCTCCATGCTAGTAAAATACCTCACCTCGGTCACACACCCAGAACTGACCTTCACCAAGTACAGAAAGACCACAAATTATAAATATGGAGACAGAAACTGGAATGGAAAACCAAAACAGCCACTCTGCATGCAGTGCAACCCTGGATAAATGAAAAGAGAAATATAGCACCTAACACAGTCCCAGGATCTGCAATAATGCACACAAACTAACCCGCACAAAGTTACACCTGCATTATGGATCACATAACAACCCTATCTATGAAAAGGCAACACTACAAATATTAAATCAGGTCCTAAACACTAATACACCTCCTATTAGGAAAACAGAACAAGCCAAGCTGCTATAGATCCCCACACAGAAATAACTGTACAACTATATTAATAAATGTTTCAAAACAGCTGATGAACAGAATAACATCCAACAATTAAAACTCATAAAAATTATTAAAAATTGTCCAAATATCAATAAAATATTTCAAAACAGCAGACACATCACATAATACCCAATAATTAAAATGGCAGTCAATCACGAAAAATAAACTTAAAAAGCCACCTTTCCCTGTATGTACCAGGATCAGTCCAGACCGCTGCGTTATGCCTCCCTTCCAGCGTATGGAGTCAGAGAAAAGCTGATAACCCGGTGTGCCAACTGCGATCCTTCAGTATTTCTCTGACTCCAGCAGATGAAGGATGGCATAACCTGCGGTCCTGATTCTTTGCAAAATTCTTTATTTGATTGATTAATAAGTGAAGGGGGGGTATCCTAACCTTAGTACCTTTGACTAGATCAACTTGTAGTAAGTAGTAAAAAAAAGAAAAAAGAAGACTGAGATCACTTTGTTGTAATAGCAGGCAAGGCTGGGCTTCTGCCCTTGGCCTTAATACCTGGAGAATATTGACAGAGCCTGGTAATTTCTCCAATGCTTCTATCTGTATAATGTTATGTTAATTTTCTTTTTTTCCTGTATTTCATCATTCTTTTTACTATTGTAAGATGTTATTCTCTTACTATTGAATTGAAAATAATAAAAATAAAATAAAAAAAAACAAAAACAAGTACCTGAGCATATCCCATTAGGTAAATACATCCCAAGCTGCTTATCCCAGGGATAACCTGTAGATTTCAAGTCCTCTTTCATAATGGTTTATGGACTTTTCCTCAAGGAACTTGTCCGAGCCTATTTTAAACCCAGATATACTATAAGATTTCACCACATCCCATGGCAACAAATTCCAGAGCTTAATTATGTTTTGAGTAAAAAAAAAAAAAAAAAGTTCCTGTTTGTTTTAAATATACTACTTAGTAACTTCATTGCATATTTCCTAGTCTTTTTGAAAGAGTAGACAACCGATTTGCGTTCCATTCCACTCATTATTTTATAGACCTGTATCAAATCTCCTCTCAGCCGCCTCTTCTCCAAGCTGAAGAGTCAAAACCTCATAAGGAAATCATTCCATCCTTTTTTTCATTTTGGTCACCCTTCTCTGTACTTTTCCTACTATTTGCCAGGCACTATGAGGCTTACTGATTTGTAGTTTCCTGGATCACTCCTGGAACCCTTTTTAAAAATTGGCATTACACTGGCACCCCTCCAATCCTCATGTATCATAGATGATTGTAAAGATTATTTATAATTAGTTATAGTATGTCTGTAATTTCATTTTCAGTTCTTTCCATACTCTTGAGATCTATACTATCTGGTCCAGATGATTTGCTGTTCTTTAGTTTGTCGATGTGTCTTACTACATCTTCCAGGTTCACTGAGATTTGTTTGTTTCTCTGGATTGTCACCTTTAAATATCAATTAAATATCATTTCTGGCACGGGTATCTCCTTTATATCTTCCTCAGTAAAGACTGAAGCAAAGAGGTCTAAGTCCGCTATGGCCTTGCCTTCTCTAAACATAGAAGTATGACAGAAGAAAAAGACCATATGTCTCATCCAGTCTGCCAATCATTCCAATTAATTTAGCATTATAATTCCTGTCACTCCCTTACAGATCCCCTGTATTTATCCCATGCTTTCTTGAATTCAGATTCTGTTTTTGTCTCCCATCACAGCCACCATCCTCTCTATATAGAAATATTTCTTAAGGTTATTCCTGAGTCTACCCTCTTTCAACCTCATCTCATGACCCCTTATTCTAGAGCCTCCTTTCCATTGAAAAAGGCTCAACTCCTGTGCATGGAAACCGTTGAGATATTTGAATGTTTCTATTATATTTCCCCTATCTCACCTTTCCTCTTGGGAACACATATTTAGATTCTTTAGAACGAATATCACTGACCATTTTAGTAGCCACTCTCTGTACCGACTCTATCCTGTTTATATCCTTTTGAAGGTGTGGTCTCCAGAATTGTACACAACATTCCAAGTGAGGTCTCACCAGGGGCCTATACAAGAGCAATATCACCTCCCTTTTTCTGCTGATCATTCCTTTCCCTATGCAGCCAAGCATCTTTCTGGTTCTTATCGTCACTTTATCCACCTGTTTGTTCACCTTAAGATCTTCAGATACAATTACTCCCACATCCCACTCTTCCTTTGTACTTAAAATAATTTCATCTCTAATATTGTCCCTTTCCCTTGGGTTTTTGCATCCTAAATGCACTAATCTGTATTTTTTTAGCATTAAATCTTGGCTGCCAGACCTTAGAACATTCCTTGAGCTTCACTAGATTCCTCCTCATGTTTTCCACTCTTTTCTGGCTTTCCACCCTCTTACAGATTTTGGTATCATCGGCAAAAACACAAACCTTTCCCGACAACCCTTCTGTTGTATCACTTACAAAAAAGTAGCCGCTCTGCATATCTCCTGTGGCTAGACTGCCCGTCTCTCAGCCCAAGAAGCTGCTTGAGCACATAGCGAGTGAGCTTTAATTCCGTCTGGAGGACTCCGACCGACACCAACATAGGTGGAAAAAATTGCGTTCTTTAACCAGTGAGCAATATTGGTTTTTGAATCCTTGTTCCCTTTCTTGGGACCGCTCCACAGGACAAAAAGATGGTCAGACAAACAAAAATCATTAGTGACCTCCAAATAGCGAATGAGAACTCGCTTGACATCGAGCCTTCGAAGTTCCGCCGGACCCTCATCAGGGAAGGACGGAAGCTCTATGTATTGATTGAGATGGAACGCTGAGACCACTTTAGGCAGGAAAGATGGTACTGTACTCAAGGACACTCCCGAATCCGTGAAACGGAGGTAGGGCTCTCTGCATGATAGAGCTTGGAGTTCTGAAATTCTGTGGGCAGAGCAAATAGACACTAGAAAAACTGTCTTCAGAGTGAGTTCCTTGAGGGTTGCTCTCTTCAGTGGCTCGAACGGCAGGCCAACCAGGACTCGAAGAACCAAGTTTAGGCTCCAAGAAGGGCACAAGGAGTGGACCGGTGGTTTTACGTGCTTTTTACCCCTCTTAAAAAACGGACTATGTCAGGATACGAAGAAAGAGGAGCTCCCTCTTGATGAACAAGAGAACCAAGGGCCGCCACTTGTACTCGCAAGGAATTGTAGGCCAAACCCTTCTCGAGGCCTCGCTGCAAAAAGGATAGCACTTGAGCTATGGATGCATGACTTGGAGATATGTCTATGGATACACACCAGGACTCAAAAACTTTCCAAACCCGGGTGTAGAAAATGGAAGTAGAGATCTTCCGGGCCTGGAGTAGTGTGGAAATCACACCCTCTGGGTAACCTCGTCTTCTTAACCTCCGCCGTTCAAAAGCCAGGCCGCAAGACAGAAGCGATCTGCCTGGTCGAAAAATACTGGACCTTGCCATAGGAGGTTCGGTAGATGTCCCAGGCTGAGAGAGCCATCCACCGCCAGATTGACCAAGTCTGCAAACCATGGTCTTCTTGGCCATTCCGGCGCAACTAGTGTGACCGGTCCTTGGTGAATTTCTATTCTCCGAATTACTATGCCGACCAGTGGCCAAGGAGGGAATACATAGAGAAGGAGGTTTTGTGGCCATGGGAGAATTAGGGCATCCACGCCCTCTGTGGCGTGTTCCCTTCTGCAGCTGAAGAAGCGCGGAGCCTTTGCGTTTCTTAGAGACACCATGAGATCCAGGTGTGGGGTTCCCCACTAGTTGAATAGACGTGCTGCTGCCTCGTCGGACAGTTCCCACTCCCCTGGATCCTATATGTTGTCGGCTCAAGAAGTCTGCTTGAACATTGTCCACTCCTGCTATGTGGGACGTAGCTAGGCGAGAGAGATGAATCTCCACCCACCCCATCAATCTGTCTGTCTCCTGAGAGACATGTTGGCTCTTCGTTCCCCCTTAGCGGTTGATATACGTCACATGGTCGCATTGTTGGAGAGTATCCTCACTGCTTGATGCTGGACCATTGGTAAGAAAGTCTGCAATGCTAGACGAACCACCCTGGTCTCTAGACGATCGATCGGCCATGGTGCTTGGACCGCCGTCCACCGTCCCTGAGCCAACTGCGTTTGGCACACTGCTCCCCAGCCCGATAGGCTGGCATCCGTGGTGATGATGACCCACTGTGGGATCTCCAGATCCACTCCCTGCATCAAGTGTTCGAGGCGGAGCCACGGCTGTCCCTGGCAATATCTGGCAGTGGGAGGAGGGCTTGGAACTCCTGAGGCCCTGGCTTCCAACGGGAAAGTAACGCCCTCTGAAGAGGATGCATATGTGCAAAGGCCCACGGCACCAAGTCTATAGTCAAGGCCATAGTGCCCAAGACTTGAAGATAGTCCCAAGCTGTGGGGAGTTGAAGGCTTTGGAAGTGTTGTACCTGGGTCATGAGAGACCGAGCCCAATCCTGCTGGAGGAAGACTTTGCCCACGTTGATATCAAAACGGACTCCCAAAAAGTCGAGCATTTGAGAAGGCGTGAGGCTGCTTTTGGCAAAATTGACGACCCATCCAAGAGTGGAGAAGGTGCAAGATCTGCTCGACCGCCCGCTGACATAGCTCTTGTGACTTTGCCCGGATGAGCCAGTCGTCCAGGTAGGGATGGACTAAGATTCCCTCCCTCCTTAGAGCTGCCGCCACCACCACCACCATCACCTTGGTGAAAGTGCAGGAAGCTGTTGCCAGATGAAAGGCAGAGCTTGAAATTGAAAATGTTGGCCAAGAATCTTGAAGTGCAGAAAGCGGATGGGAATGTGGAGATAAGCCTCCGTCAAGTCCAAGGAAACCAAAAACTCCCCCCGGTGTACCGCCGCTATGACTGAGCGTAAAGTTTCCATCCGGAAGTGTGAAATCTTTTGGGTCTTGTTGTCAGACTTGAGATCGAGGATCGGCCAGAAAGAACCTTCCTTTTTGGGGACTACAAAGTAGATGGAATAATGGCCTAGTCCTTGTTCTGCTGGAAGCACAGGTAATATTGCCCCTAAAGCCAAGAGCTGATCGAGTATCTGTTTCACTATAGCCTGCTTCTTCACTGTTCTGCAGGGGGAGAAGAGGAACCTGTCTCTTAGGGGCCGAGCAAATTCTAAAGCGTAACTGTGCTTTAGAATATCTAGAACCCATTGGTCCGAGGTGATTTGGACCCACTCTTTGTAGAAGAGGGAAAGACGTCTTTCTATCCGTGGAGTGGAGGAGTGGGTCGGCAAGCCTTCATTGGGAAGACTTGGAGGGTGCCCCCTGAGAGGGGCTATCCCGAGTTGTTCTCTGGCCCCAAAAGGAATGAGACCAGGACTGCGATTGTGAAGACGGTGGTCTCTGCGCTGCAGGTCTTGACTGACGAAAACGGGAGGTCCTCCGGTAGCTTATGGACTTTATTCTCTCCGAGTGATTTGATGAGGTGTTCCAGGTCTTCGCCAAACAGTAATTTGCCCTTGAAGGGGAGAGATCCCAATTGAGTTTTGGAAGAGGAGTCTGCTGACCAGTTGCGAAGCCAAAGCAGGCGTCTAGCTGAGACCACTGAAACCATGGATCTGGCTAGGACCCGGAATTGATCATATAGAGCATCAGCTCCATAAGCAATCACAGCTTCCAGGCATTCAGCCTGCTGAGCTGCCTCAGGTAGTAGTTCCTGGGCGCCGAGCAGTTGTTGCACCCACCAGAGCCCTGCTCGCTGCATGAGGGAGCTGCAGACGGCCGCCCTGACACCCAGGGCAGAGACCTCAAATACTCATTTGAGGTAGACTTCTAACTTACGGTCCTGCATGTCCTTCAGAGCGGTTCCTCCTGTCACCAGAATCGTCATCCGTTTTGTAACCGCAGACATGGACACGTCCACCTTAGGGACCTTGAGGAGCTCCAAAACTTCATCTGGCAGAGGGTACAGCTTGTCCATAGCTCTGCCTACCCTAAGGGAAGCATCTGGGGTCTCCCATTCTCTCAACAGAAGCTGCAGGAGCATAGGATGAAAAGGAAAAGTTCTTGATGGAGGCTGCAGGCCGGCCAGGACGGGATCGCCTTTTTTTCGCCGCTGAAGTAATCCCAGGGGTGTCCTGCGGAGCTTCTATATCCAATTCAGCCAGAATGTGGGGAATGAGGGGGTCCAACTCATCCCTCTGGAAAAGGCGGAGTACCCTCGGGTCATCGCCCTCCACTTGGGCAGCCGTAGAGGGATCGTCCATGTCTGGATCACCAGGGACCACCCCAACCCTGAAAACTGGCGGCTGCCCCCCTGAGGGCCCCCTGCAGGCTGAGGGATCACCAGTGCTTTGAGGGTTCACTGAGGGATCTGACAGTCTAATTACCTTAGGGGGTGGCGATCCCATCGCAGACCCCTGTTGCTGATTTAAAGTAGCTATGTAGGCACTGTGCATCAGGAGGACAAAGTCAGTAGAAAAAGGTCTGGGGGGATTCCTGAGGGGGGCAGCACCAAGGGGGGGGGGGGGTCCGATGGTAGCCCGGATGAGTGCTCTGGATCCGGTTCTGGTGGGTCCACAGGAAATAAAACCGGCGGCAATCCAAGGTCGGAATCGCCATCTGCTGTGCGGGAGCAGCCGGTTCTGAGCACAAAATGGCCGCCGTTCCCATGCTGGATGAGAACGGGGCCGGCCTTGCAGGCAGACTCGCCTGAGAGTACGAGTTGAGCCGCCCCGTTGAGCGGGAAGAACCCTCCCCACCAGAGAGGCATCGCGCGCATATGCCTTCATGGGAGAGCCGCATGTTGCTGGACTGGAGCTCGCGGTATGAAAGAGCCGGTAAGACAGTAAAACCAAACAGAGCCTCCGATCGGGAGTGCAACGACTGCCAGTAAATGTTTAAATTAGAGGTATTGCGCGTCTCTATTAACACTGCCCCGAGGAAATGACCTCTCAGGGCAGGGCAGCAGAAAGGCGTCGTAATGGGGGAGAGGCTGGACCACCAGCATGCACCCCACAAATCTCCCAATTCCACTTAAATCAGGAAAAAAACAATTTGACCTGCAAAAGAGGATAGAAAAGGAACAGAAAAACTTACGCCAGAATAGTAATCTTAGGCAAGTGTACCAGCAGTTCTGTTGCAAGTTTAAAATTGCCTGAACTGATCTCTGAACTGTTCCCTTTTTTTTTTTTTTTTAAACACTTGGTTATATTTTTACAATTGATCCATCCAGAAGCTAAAGAGAAATAATAAAAAGCAAAGAAAGTGAAAGAAGAAACCAGTCAATCTTCCCAGACTTTGCAAGGAACAGCAGGTTCTGCCACCTTTCATCTGCTGGAGTCAGAGAAATACTGAAGGGAAGCAGAGGGCGCACTGCCTTATAAGAGGCCACCCTTCGAGTCTTGCTCTGACTCCATCTGCTGGAAGTGGGACATAACCCACTGTCTGGACTGATCCGGGTACGTACAGGGAATGAGATCTAGACTGAGCGTTAGTGCTTTTCTGGGTGCTTCTTCAAGCCTCTTCTACAGGCTTATCTGAAGGATCTCTCTTAATAGTCAGTCGCTGTGAGTTCAACCAAGCATATTAAGAATTACATGCCTTATTTTGTAGAGATCCCCTTCTGATTTTCCACAGAGTTGGTCAGCTTTAGCTCAGGGTTACTTTTTTACCCTTGGGCTTATCGTTCTTTCTTTTATCCAGACAATTGGGCCGATACAGTACAGTGCGCTCCAACGGAGCTCAATGTTAGCCGGCATTTGGACGTGCGTTTTGGCGCGCTAGCTTTACCCCTTATTCAGTAAGGGGTAATAGCGCGTCCAACCCCCCCAAACCTAATAGCGCCCGCAACATGCAAATGCATGTTGATGGCCCTATTAGATATTCCCGTGTGATTCAGAAAGCAAAATGTGCAGCCAAGCTGCACATTTTGCTTTCAGAATTTAGCCCCTACCCAAAGGTAGGGGCTAAATTCTCCGGGTACCGGGAAAGCGCACAGAAAAGCAGTAAAAACTGCTTTTCTATGCACCCTCCGACTTAATATCATGGCGATATTAAGTCGGAGGTCCCGAAAGTTTAAAAAAGTAAAAAAAAAAAAAATTTAAAATGAGCCCGGGGTGTCGGGTCGAAAACCGGACGCTCAATTTTGCCGGTGTCCGGTTTCCGAGCCCGTGGCTGTCAGCGGGCTCGAGAACCGACGCCGGCAAAATTGAGCATCGGCTGTCAAACCCGCTGACAGCCGCCGCTTCCGTCAAAAAAGAGGCACTAGGGACGCGCTAGTGTCCCTAGCGCCACTTTTTACCGCCGGGCCTAATTTAAATAAATTAAGATACTGTATCACGCGCACAGGAGAGTGGCCTGCGCTCGCCCGCGATTTTACTGTATCGGCCCGAATGTACTTTGCAGCATTCCAGAAGAGGAATGCCTTGGTAAGGGCAGATCTCTCTGCTTCTTGAATGTTAGTTGAATCTTTCTCAGCTATGCAAACTAATCCCATAACTGTTTGCTTTTGTTAGGTGGACCTCACAAGGGAGAGGCAGCTTTGGAATTGGCCTTTTCCTAGGAGATGATCTCCTCAGCATGATGCTGAAGGGTTTGCAGGCTCTGGTGCTACTTCATACTCATTACATAAGAGTCTGCAGCTATTGCTCCGATGAGCATTGGTAGGGCAACTACTTGGTCTTCCTTACATTAGATCTCTAATCTTCTGATTAGATGGTGATGCCAAGGGAGATATAGTCTTTTGGACCAGTATTCTTGGTTTAGTATGGGCTTGGCTACACCATCTGGACTGTTCTAGCAGGAAGATAAGGAAGGAGAAAATGCAGCCACTGAGTTCCTGGAAAGGTCCTGAGCTGTTCTAGCAGGATTCAAGGATAGGAACTTAAATGAGAAATTCTTACCTGTTTTTCTTTCCTTGAATCTTTCTAGAAAAGTCCAGGACCTTCCCAGGAACTTGCTTGACCATGGATACGAGATCCTTGGATGTCACAGAAGGTTTTCAGTCTTTCTCTGTGGAGAAAACTCGCTGATTCTCTATTTTGCCACCTTGTGGCTTCCTTTCTCTTCCCTGTTGGAGTTCTTCTTCTGTTTTTAGACTGTTTCAATATCTTTTGAAGTTTCTCGTAGTTTGGTTCTAGGGGTTTTCTCTACTTGATTGCTGTGGCATAAGGATACTGGCAAGTTCTTAGGCTGTCACTGAAAAGGTTGTGGTTCTTTATCTCTATTTTGTGGCAGGATAGTATAAACTTGCACATCTAGACTGGTCTAGCAGGATTCAAGGAGATTAATTAATGGGTAAGACTAAATTTCTCCATGTTAAACTGAACCTGTGACTGAATTGGAAGCCAATGAAGAGAGCGGTATAAGGGGAGTGATGAGGCCTGGACATTAATCTCTCCGAGAGGACTTGCTGATAGAAGCATGTCGGCAGATTGGTTATAAAGCCTATCTAATGTGCCCATTTCCAAGGAATAGGCTATGTCTCATTCTCTTTTTCATCAAATGTAGCAGGTTAGAAGCATTTTTTTGTCATATTGATTCCAGCAAAAATAAAAGTTTGAAGGTGGTTAAGTTTTATTGCACAAACAAAGTTTGTACATAGATATTACTGTACTTAGCCTCATAGTTCCCCTCTTCCCTTTGAATTTAGTTTGTGTAGGATTTAATTTATCAAGGCCTTTCTATACTTTTGTGTAAAAAGGTGTTTAGCCTGGCAGTTTCCTCCTGCTCAGTTAGGTCTTGGGCTGGGATCTGGGACCACCATCTTTCATTCATATTTACCTGTGGGTTTTAACCCTATTTCATATCCTCTTCCATCTCTTCTAGACCTGGCACCACAGCAACAGTGCTAGGCCAATGCCAGTGCAATCATGGGATCTAGATCCAGCCATTAAGTGTTGCTGTTGAACGATTGGTGGGACTTCCTCCTTCCAGTGGCTGTGAATGCTGCTTCTGCAGCATCCCTAGCACCAGCCAACCCAGATTGCGGAAGATTTTACCCAGGAATCAAACACAAGTCCTCTGCATGGCAGTGCTCATTTGTGTTCTCCAAACATATGCTCTATCTTGTAGAAGAATTGTTGGCCATACCACACTTACCTGAGAGCTATTCTGTACTGTTTTGGTGCTCTGAGATCGGAAGACTTATTTGCATGTTTGAGAGAGGCTGTAAAGCAAAAGCTTGTTGAGAACCTTGTATGTTACTTTCAGCTCTGATCTGGATTCAGATTTGTTTCATTTTTGTTTTTCAGAATTGCTCGATTTTCAAATGTTTACCATCTCTCTATTCATATTTCTAAAAATTTTGGAGCAGAAAAAACTAAAATTTATTATATAGGCCTGCGGGGAGAATGGACTGAGGTAAGATATGTGAGAATGACAATCTACATCACAAAGTAGGGATGTCAGTGAGTTGATGGCTAAACCCAGTACAAGCAAAAGCTTGTCTGACTAAAACTCTATATCCTGACAGCAGAGAGGAAGTGTATTGAGCTAAGTAGTGTCCGTCCCTGCAGTGGTGATAGTAAATCTGTCCATAGGCCTAGCTATCATAGGTTGTTCCTGTCTAAGACTGGCACATGCTGTGCCCAGAAACTGATCCATTGAATTTTCTCTTAGTTGATGAACAGACTTATTGGGTCATATGGTCCTTATGTGCTGTCATATTCTTTATGAGATTGTTTCTGATGTACAGGCTCATCGCCATGAAGTGACTCTCTGCAATTATGAAGCTGCAGCCAACCCAGCAGATCACAGGATCGAGCAGATCTCACCTCAGATGTCTTTCATTTCCTAAACCTTCGCAGGGCGGGAAGAAATGCTCTTACATTATGCTAAGAAAATATAAAGACATTTTTTGGTTGTGAACTTTATAGTTTAAAGTGAGATTGAGTGCCAAATCTCTGCCATCACTCAGTTTAGATGACCAGCATGCTTCATCGAGTTGTCCTGGTAGATCCCCAGAGTTGAATTCTGTAACAATGATATTGTGACTGCAGACAATTTTTCATTTCTTTTCATATGAGAACTGTTGGATTTTCTTTGTGCTTCAATAAAATGCTATACACAGGTGTTTCACTAAGCAATATCCATGTTCTGTTATTTTGAGTTCTGCTAATTACGATAAATGTTAATAGGCACAAAATGATAAGGGGAATGGAACAGCTCCCCTATGAGGAAAGACTAAAGAGGTTAGGACTTTTCAGCTTGGAGAAGAGACGGCTGAGGGGGGGATATGATATTGATGTTTAAAATCATGAGAGGTCTAGAACGGGTAGATGTGAATCGGTTATTTACTCTTTTGGATAATAGAAAGACTAGGGGGCACTGCATGAAGTTAGCATGGGGTACATTTAAAACTAATCGGAGAAAGTTCTTTTTTACTCAACGCACAATTAAACTCTGGAATTTGTTGCCAGAGGATGTGGTTAGTGCAGTTAGTGTAGCTGTGTTTAAAAAAGGATTGGATAAGTTCTTGGAGGAGAAGTCCATTACCTGCTATTAAGTTCACTTAGAGAATAGCCACTGCCATTAGCAATGGTTACATGGAATAGACTTAGTTTTTGGGTACTTGCCAGGTTCTTATGGCTTGGATTGGCCACTGTTGGAAACAGGATGCTGGGCTTGATGGACCCTTGGTCTGACCCAGTATGACATGTTCTTATGTTCTTAAAATTCTCTTCGTTGTTCTGATTGCATAGACAAGGCAGGGGTGGCCAACTCTGCTCTTCAAGAGCCACAAACAAGCCTGGTGTTTCAGATATCAAGTATGAATATGCATGAGATAGATTTGCATTCATTACCATTGTATGCAGATTTTCCTAGCGTGTAGCAGATGGACTCAGGACCAATGGGTATAGTGTGCTCCTGATAGCAGTTGGAGATGAATCAGATTTCAATATGACTTCAGCCCTAGTACATAGACCCCTGCAGGAAATGCAGCTCCTCGGTATTTTCCGTCTCCATAGCAGTTCGGGACTCTATGCACGCTAGCACAGCATTAGAGTTATCTTACCAAAGAAAACCAAATTAAGAAGAAAATCTTACCTCTACGGACGAGCCCCGCTCTCCTGTGGTGACACCGTTTTGGTCCTTCCCCCAGTTGGGATTTCCCGAGGTGATTTCCGCGATCCCTCGGAGGTAAGCCTCGTCCCGGCCGCCGACCCTCAGCGGGGACCTAGCCCCCAACATCAGGTGAGGCTGAGAGGCAGCGGGTGCAACCTCTAGCGCGGCGGTGAAGGTATTTTCCCTCTCCCTCCGCAGCCGGAGACTGCCCGGAACGAAACCGGGAAGCGCCGAGACAAGGTAAGGTAGAAATCTATTTAAAAGTCTCCGGTCTCCGAAGCTCGAGGAGAGGTACAGGTCGCCAGTCAGGACCAGTGCCACCGGGGCTGATCGGCCCTAGCAGGGCTAGACCCCGGTCAGATCCGAGGGCCCTCCCACCTCCAAGGTGGTCGCCATATTGTCCGCGTGGTCGCCGTCACCATTTTGGCCCTATTCGCCTCCCTGTCTGCCATTTTGATCCCTGCGCACAGAGACGAGCCGTGCGCACAACGTTGCGCGCACAAGCAACGCGCCTAACCATGTGCTTACTGTGCCGGGCGCATAATTTCGACCTGCATGCACACACCAAACCTACGCGTGCAACTTCGCACACCAGAGCGCACAGCTGTGTGATACGCGCACAAGCCATGGCACCGCCAGAAAACAAATTCAAAGCTCAGGGCTTCTGCCCAGCATGAGGAGGCCACGGCCCTGTGTATACAGTGCGAAGAGGCCCTAGGGGACCCAGCTCATGGCCCTCCCCAGCCGGTACTGGACCCCAGCCTCTCGAGCAGTACACCGGACCTAGCATCACACAGCGGGACCCCCCTTTAAACTGGGCTCCCCAGGGACACGGCGCCCCCTAGTCTAGACCCAGCTTCTATCTCCTGGGTGGAATTATTCAAAGGTCTGCATACCTTCTTCATACCTCCTATAATTCGGCCTCAGGCTCCACCAGAAGACCTCAACAGGCCAGGACCCTCTATGCCCAGGGAAGTGATCCCACCGTCCCCGAAGCCCCACCTTTATTTATTTATTTATTTATTTATTTATTTATTTATTTATAGATAGGCTTTTCTTTGCCAACATTCGTAAGGCACATCATGCCAGCTTACATTGAACTGAAAAGGAGGAAATAAAATGAACAGAATAACCTATCATAGTTAAAGCAAATGGTGTAAAATATGAGCAAAGTAAAACATTATATGATTATATATAATAACATAAAAGAACTGAATAGGTAGGGTGGAAAAGGTAGAAAGAAAGAGAGAAACTTTGTACAAAACTAAAACAACTTTATCATTGAGTACGTAATCCAGGGGTTACAAAAGTGCAGAAATTCCAGGGGGAGAGGGTAAGGGGCACAGATGGAAAGGGGAAGAGCGGAGGGGTGTGGGGGCACGGGAGGAGGGGGGAGGGCTGGCAGTGGAAAGTCTTAGGTCCATTTAGGAGAGGTCTACGTAGTAATTGAGTCGGGGTATGCCAGAGGAGGAGTCAGAACCCCTAGAGGAAGGGGAACTCCTTCCGGGGACAGACCCATCGAACCATGAGACGCTTCTTCACAGCCTAAAATTGCTGGCCATCCTGGGCACTAGTGCCTCGGGGGAACCTATAGACGAACCCACTATTGGAGGGACTCTGTCAGACCTCCCGCCATTTCCCACTATTACAAGCTGTCCAGCAACTAATTGACCTGGAATGGGAGGCCCCAGAAACTACGTTCAAAGGGGACCGGGCTCTGGCAGTCATGTACCCTCTGGACCCAGCTGCCAAAGATCCCCTGGCATGTCCGAAAGTGGATGCCATGGTCTGCGCGGTCTCGAAGCGCACTACTATCCGGTGGAGGGAGGAGCAGCGCTCAAGGATGCTTAAGGACAGACGTCTGGAATCTATCCTCAAACAGTTCTTTGACGTCTCCGCAATGTCTTTACAGATCGCGGCCTACTGTGCAGTGGTGACATGCATCTGCTTATCACAGACCAGGAACAACACCCCTGGGGAAGCACTGGAACCAGTGGTATCATTCCTCACTGATGCTGCTTCTGATCTGGTACGCACAGCAGTCTCATCTGCCGTGGCAGCCAGAAGACAAATCTGGCTCCGAAACTGGTCAGCCGACGCATCCTCCAAAATGAGACTCACAAGGATGCCTTTCAAGGGAATACTCCTGTTCGGAAAGCGAACTAGAGAAACTAGCCAACAAATGGGGCGAGTCCCCACTTGCTGGGCGGCTACCGGAGGACAGGAATAGGAGAAACCAGCGATTCTTCCCTGGTCCTCCAGGGGCAGAGGATCACGGCGATTCAACCCATATAGAAGTTCATATCAAGCGGCTAGCCCCGCAGGCCGGAGCCAGTCCTTTCGGAACAAGCACAATAAAAAGGGAGCCAGCTCGGGGCCAGGCCCCAGCTGCACCCGACAATAAAAATCAGCCGACCCATCCAAAGAAAGAAGCCATAGGGGCAGAATGGCCCTATTCTACCAAAGATGGGTCGAGATAACTTCGGACAAGTGGGTCCTATCCATCATTCGAGAGGGATATTACCTGGATTTCCACCACCTCCCTCCTGACAAGTTTATGGAATCTCCCTGCCATGACCCTTCCAAGAGAATGGCAGTGGAAGCTACACTTGCTAGCCTTAGAGGCTATAACACCGGTGCCTCCACAACAAATACCAGATTTCTCACTATATCTCCTTCAATTGATCCAAAATAGTGCAGCCCGAATACTAACTAGGACTCCTCTACACAACCATATCACCCCGATCCTGCAATCATTACACTGGCTTCCCATAAAGTTTAGGATAACATACAAAATTCTCTCCACCATCCATGGCTTAATCCACAATCCAACTTCTACTTGGCTCTGTTCTTTATTACGGATTTACAAACCTGCACGACATTTAAGATCACTCACTCAAAACCTCCAAGATATTCCCTCACCCAAACAAGCCAGGCTAGATGTTACCAGAAAGAGAGCCTTCTCGGTAGCCGGTCCTATTCTTTGGAATTCAGTCCCAAATTCTCTCCGGTCAATTTCAAACTCTTCTCATTTCAAAAAATGTCTCAAAACCCATTTGTTTCAACTCGCATTTAAAACACTTACACAAGATCAAACATAACTTTCATCATACTCTATCGACTCATTCCACTCTCCTTCTTTCACCCCCCTCACCCGTTAGCTACGTCATCAATTTTTCATCTCATGCCCCCCTCTCCCCCCTCCTTCCCTTCCCACAGCAATAGTAAGTCCCATGGCAACAATTTTACTTACTCAGTTACTTACTTAGTTCAGGTAACAGAGTGATAAGTAAACTCTGTTACCTGAACTTGGGTATAAAAAAAGTTATAAATAAATAAATTTTTGTTTCATTTATTTTGAGTAAATATTGATTTATTTTAAGCTAGAACTTGTTCTAGCTATTAGTTAATTTTATGTATATTTTAAATTTAATTTGACTTTGATTGTTCTTTTAAAATGTTTATTTTACCTAATGTAAACCGTTTTTGACAATTTATTTTTATAAAGCGGTATATAAATACTTTTAAAAAAATAAATAAATACTGGACATTATTCCATCTATTTTATCGTTCCCAAGAAGGAAGGAACGTTCAGACCTATCCTGGACCCTCAAGGCGGTCAACCATCACCTGAAGATTCCTCGCTTTCGCATGGAAACCCTACGCTCGGTAATAAGGGCGATACAACCGGGAGAGTTCCTTACCTCCCTGGATCTGTTGGAAGTCTACCTACACATTCCGATCCATCAAGAGCATCAGCGTTTTCTACACTTCTCGATCCTGGACCGGAAACTACCTTTCGGGTTAGCTACTGCGCCTCGGATGTTCACCAAGATCATAGTGGGTGGCAGCAGCAACACTGAGGAGGAATGAATCCGCGTACACCCTTATCTAGATAATTGGCTGATCAGAGCGAAAATCCTCAGAGGAAAACCACCAGGCAACCAGCAGAGTCAAAACTCTACTGGAGAGCCTCGGGTGGGTAGTCAACACAAACAAGAGCTGCCTGCAGCCTTCCCAATCTCTAGAATACTTGGGAGTCTGGTTCGACACCAAACAAGACAAGGTCATCCTGACACCGACAAGGAGATCAAAACTGATGACCCAGTTACGAACTCTGTTGAGCGAACTTCGCCCCACAGTATGGGATTACCTACAAGTTCTCGGCCTCATGGCATCCACACTGGAAGTAGCCGATGGGCACGAGCTCACATGAGACCCCTACAATGCTCACTTCTATCACGATGGAAATCCACTGTCCCAGAACCACACACCGTACGGCTTCAGCTCCCGGACAGAGTTCGGGCCCAACTACGATGGTGGCTACAGGAAGCCCATCTGAGCCTGGAACGAGACTATCCCTCCCAAACCTGGATCCTATTCACCACAGATGCCAGCCTACGAGGATGGGGAGCACACTGCCAGGAGCTAACCGCCCAATGGCATGGAACGAAGAAGAGTCTGGATGGAACATCAATCGCCTAGAAGCCCGGCAGTCAGACTAGCCTGCCTAAGGTTCGGTCACAGACTCCGAGGCAAAGCGGTCAGAGTAATGTCGGACAACACCACAAAAGTGGCCTACATCAACCATCAGGGAGGAGCCAGAAGCTAACAGGTGTCTCTGGAAATAGAACCTCTTAATGTCAAGGGCGGAAGGGAATCTTCAAGAGATGTTGGCCGTCCACATTGCCGGGAAGGACAAATGTTGCATTGGACTACCTTAGCAGAGAAAGTCTAGATCCAGGAGAATGGAAACTGTCAACCACAGCATTCCAACTGATAGTAAACTGTTGGGGAACACCAACTATGGACCTCCTAGCAAACCGGTCCAATGCCCAGGTACCCAGTTTCTTCAGCTGCAGGCGAGAACCTCAGTCCCAGGGAATCGATGCCCTGGTACAGACCTGGCCACAGGAGACTCTGTTATATATCTTCCCGCCGTGGCCCCTACTGGGCGCGATCATCCACAAGTTAGAACACCACAGGGGACCAGTAATTCTAGTGGCCCCGTACTGGCCAAGAAGACCGTGGTACGCAGACATGTGAAGACTGCTTGCAGGGAAACCGCTACCTCCACACAGAGACCTGCTCCAACAGGGACTGATCCTCCACGAGGATCTAGCTCGATTCTCTCTTACGGTCTGGCCATTGAGAGGACTCGCCTAAGGAGGAGAGGATACTTGGGGGCAGTAATTGACACCCTACTCCGAGCACGCAAGTTCTCCACATCCCTAACATACATAAGGATTTGAAGAGTATTCGAAGCCTGGTGCGAGGACCGCGACATCATACCAGGCTCAGTCAAAATTCCGGCGATCTTGGAATTCCTACAGAACGGCTTACAGAAGGGATTTGTCTCTCGACTCCATCAAGGTACAGGTGGCCGCATTGTCATTCTACGGACCCAAGAGCGAGAGCAGCAGCATAGCTTCTCACCCGGATGTCTCCCGCTTCCTGAAAGGAGTCAAGCACATCTGCCCACCCCTAAAGTGGCTGATGCCTCTTTGGAACCTCAACCTGGTCCTAGATTTCCTAGCAGGGACCTCCTTCAGACCCCTCCGCGGCCTGTCTCTCCGACTATTAACATTGAAGACAGCCTTCCTGCTGGCAGTCTACTCAGCCCGTCGTATATCCGAGCTACAAGCACTGTCCCGCTGGGAGCCGTTCCTCAGACTCACCCCAGGAACCATCCAGTTACGCACAGTTCTGTTGTTCCTCCCCAAAGTGGTGTCCCACTTCCATCTCAACTAAACCATCTCGCTACCATCGCCAGATGAACATAAGAATTTGGAAGAGGCCCAAAATCTACACCATCTCAACGTCGGCAGACTCCAAGTCCGTTACCTGGAAAGGTCGGATTCCATACAAAAGACGGACCATCTATTCGTCCTTCACAGCAGGAAGAAGCAAGGGGAAGTGGCCTCGCGAGCAACCATAGCCCGCTGGATTCAAAGAAGTCATCAAGGCGGCCTACGTAGACAGGCAAACCACCACCTCTACAACTACTCCAAGGCCCATTCTACTAGAGCCCAGGCAGTGTCCTGGGCAGAAACCAAGATGCTGTCGCCTGCCAAGATCTGCAGGCGGCGACATGGTCCTCCATCCACACCTTCTCCAGGTTTGACCCTTACGCCTGGATGTTCAGGCTGAGGACGACACAGCATTCGCAAGGGCAGTACTAAGTGGGTCACAGGCAGCCTCTCACCCGGTTTGGGAGTAGCTTTTATACATCCCATTGGTCCTGAGTCCATCTGCTACACGCTAGGAAATGGAGAAATTACTTACCTGATAATTTCGTTTTCCTTAGTGTAGACAGATGGACTCAGCATCCCACCCGCGGCTGCCGTTACTCAGGGAATTCTCGGGGGACATCCCCGGGAGCGAGTGATTCATGGGTAAGCCATGCTTTCCTTCATAGTTTTTGTAGTGCAATGTATATAGTTCACAACGCAATTTAAGCCTAGTTTATAATGCATATATTTTCTCGCCTGTTTCATGTCAAACGCATCTTAAGCGTAGTTTACTGTTTTACTATTAACCGATGTGATATCTTTGATGAATGTCGGTATATAAAACCATTAAATAAAATAAATAAATCGTGGACACCCACCCTACTGGGTGTCGACGTTTCTCAGTTGAGGGCACAGCTATAGCCAAATTCAACCAGTTCAAATTAATCAAGTTATAAAGTTTAATCAAGTTATTCAAATTAGTCAGTCACACATATATCCACAATGCTTTTCAAGGAGAATCCTGAAGAGCTGCACTTCCTGCAGGGCTATATGTACTAGGGCTGAAGTCAGATTGAAATCTGATCGGTCTCCAACTGCTATCAGGAGCACACTATACCCGTTGCTCCTGAGTCCATCTGTCTACACTAAGGAAAACAAAATTATCAGGTAGAATGTCCAATATATCTTACATATTCATTGTGGATATGCTGAATACCAGGCCTGTTTGTGGTTCTTGAGGGCCATTCCTGCTTTACAGTAAATCAGACGTTATCTAAGAAAGCTCAAGGAGTGGTCATGTGTTTGGCAGCTCAGATTAATACAAAAAGTGCAGAGACAAATTTATGGGGCAGAAATCCAAGGGGAGGAATGATGGGGTGAGATACTGAGGTGCATTAATCAGGAGTGAGACCTCGGAGTGATCATGTCTACTATCCAAAGGTATTGGCTAGAACCAGAGGAATACTGGATTGCAGAGTGAATGACATTATCAGTAGAAACCAGATGTGAACATGTTCATGATTTTTAATTTCTGTATGACAGGAGTAAACTTGTACATGGTTATGACAAGTTTTGATATATGGGGATAGAAATGATTTGTAAATTAATAACTATGTATTTGTTTAATGAAAATGTTTTTTCTCTTTAGGAAACTAGGCAAGAAATGGATTCAATTGGTCATTACAGGCACTAACCAATTGAAAGGTGGCTTTAAAAATGCTGCTTGATATCATATGTTTTTGACCACACTGAGATTAAGTGAACTGTTTCCCTATAGGAAGAAAAAGGGATTCTAAGCATTGAAAGCAGATTGAAGAGTGAGAGACCTAATGGGATATGGTCAGAGAATTCCTCCAACAGCTGGGGCCTAAGAGAGAGCACTTCCTCCTCCTTAAATAAATGAACCACTCTGGGATCATCCTGCTCCAGGTTATCCTTAACCACATCGAGATCGGTCCCGGGTCATCTGGCCCCTGTCCTAGACTGTCCTCTGTACCCGGACTCTCCTAATCCACCGGAGGCAGAGGAGGGGGAGAGGACGCCTGCCATGGCCCCCCCATGGGTTCAGCTGCAACCCGGACCGCCCCCAACTCCTCAGCCGTTGCTGACACCACTCCCAGAGGTCAGGGGAGGTGACTCCGCTTAACTCCCGCTGAGGAACTCTCCTCTTCCGAAGCGCAGCTCGTGCTGAGGAAATGGGAATTTAAGTGCGCTGCCCTCAGGCCACACACGCGGCAGGCCTCCATGCGTGGTTTTGGCATCATCGCGTGTGCTCCCGCACTGCCAAATGCCAATTGGTCTTTCAGTCGGCTGGCCTAAAGCGCTCGCCCGAGCCATGCCTCTCACACCCTCTGCGCCAACCAATGCGTGGGAAAAAAGTCAGCCGCTGGGAGACCCGATCACAGGCCCCATGGTGCGCGGGAAACCAAACGTGGCTGTGTCAAAGCCGCCGCACTGCTGAATGCCTCAAAGCCGACCACCAGCGCAATTCCTTCCTGGGACCCCCGGGCGCGAGTTGTAACTGTCCCAATGCATCCCACTGTCTGCCCCAGCCAGCAGCTCCCGCACTGCTGTAGGCCGTGCCATCCGTCTCCCAGCTCTCAAGTTGTTTGCCCTTTTTTTTTTCCCCAAAACTTTACCTGCTGGCAAAAACAATCAAAATCTAAGCAGGGATACTTTCCTGGATCTGGGGCCTGGCAGACAGGCACTTTAGCAGTCTTGAGGGAGCCAGTCCCCTGGCTATCAAGATCACTGGCACAATACAGGCAAGCAACTGACAGGGGTTCCCAACCCCTGGATGCCCGGCTCAACCTGAGGGATGGTCCACCAAGGATCCTAACACCTCAGGAAGCTTCTTCTAAATCTTCTATTAGCTGCCTCTGCTTAATTAATTTTTTTTTCTTTCTCTAGACTGCAGGAGTTGCACTTCACCATCTGCTGGAGTCAGAGAAATACTGAAGAGGCTGCAGGTGGCAACTTTCTGTTATGAACAAGTGCCTCAAAGTTTTGTTTCTCTGACTCTAATCTGCTGGTAGGGATGCAAAACTCACTTACCTAGACTGATCCGAGTATGTTCAGGAACTTTGCTTGTGGTTGGGCAGGCTCACTACCAGTACTGGGTACTGCCGTTTGGCTTGGCCTCAGCCCCTCGAGTCTTTACCAAGTGCCTGGCAGCGGTGGCAGTGCACCTTAGGTGTCAGGCAGTACATGTGTTCCCCTACCTGGATGACTGGTTGGTCAAAGCGCCTCTAGGATGGATTGTTGGACGCTTTGACCCTGACCTTGCAGATGCTGCAATCTCTGGGTTTGTCATCAACTACCCAAAATTCCCCCTCTGCCTGTCATTACCGGTCTGGACTTCATAGGAGCCAGACTGGACACGATTTGACCCTCGCCCCCGCCCTCACTGGCGACCTTAGTGCGCAGCAGTCAGCAAGTTTGTTTGTCTGCTGGGCCACATGGTGGCCTCTGTCTATGTCACCTCATTGGCCTGTCTTTGCATGCGCAGGGCACAGTGGATATTGCGGTCACAATGGCAACTGGCATCCCAGGACCTTGAAGGCCCGTGTCTCCATCACGCTGTCTCTGAGGTGGGAGAATCTCTCCAACCTGGAGCAGGGGACACCATTTTAAGCTGCCCCACCTCAGGTGGTACCAGCAATGCCTCCCCCCCACGGTTGGGGGGGGGGGCCCATGTGGACAACCTCCACACTCAGTCAGTGGACGACTTGGGAAGCTCTGTGCCAGATAAACTTTCTGGAGCTTCAGGTGATTCGTTATGCTCTGTGGGCATTTTGAGACCTCTTGTCCCACAAGACAATCAGGTAGCAATGTACATCAACAAACAAGGAGGCACATGGTCGTTCTTTCCTCTGTCAAGAGGCCGTGCAGATCTGGTCTTGGGCTCTGTTACAGAACATGTCTGCGAGCGACGTATCTGGCTGCGTCTCTGAATGTACTGGCAGACCACCTGAATTGGGTTTTTTTCAGCCACAAGTGGCCATTGAACCCAGCAGTGGCAGCCTGGATTGTCCACCTGTGGGGAACTCTCGCATGTGGATCTCTTTGCCCTCCCCATGCAATTGCAAGGGGAGCAACTTAGCTCCCTATCAGGATGGACAGATGGACGAAGCCTTCCAAAGCCTTTGCCCTTCATTGAGGCACAGGTTTCCCATTTGTGTATCCTCCTCTTTCGCTAATCATAGGACTCTCTCTTGAAGCTGTAGCAGGACCGGGGGACCTTGATTCTCGTGGCCCTGTATTGGCCCAGACAAGTCTGATTACTGCTCCTTTGAGAGCTTGCGATTAGAGATCCCATCAGTCCTGGGGACTGCGCCTGATCTGATATGCAGGATCGGGGTGCACTGCACCAACCAAACCTCCGGATGTTAGCCATAACGGCCTGGTTGTTGAGCGCCTAGTCCTTCAGTTCCTAGACTTATCTGATAACGTGTTTCAGATGCTGGTAGCTTCCAGGAAGCCTTTCACCAGGAAGTCTTACTTACTGAAGTGGAGAAGGTTTTCTGTCTGGTGCAAGGAGCATGGGTTGGATCCAATCTCGTGCCCCATTCTCAGGTTCTTGGACTACTTGTGGCACCTCTGAGGTTGGGCTTAAACCACCATGGTCAGGGTCCATCTGAGCACAGTCCGTGCTTACCATCAAGGGGTTGCTGGCTCGCCCATCTCTGTTCAGCCCATAGTGAGTCACTTTATGCGGGGCCTGCTTTAATTGAAGCCTCCCCTCTGGCCTTCTGTTGTGTCCTAGGACTTCAACATTGTGCTAGCATGGCTCATGTGCCCTCCCTTTGAGCCTATGTGCTCCTGCGAACTGAATTTCCTCACCTAGAAGGGTCCTGTTCCTAGTAGTGATCACTTTAGCTTATAGGGTTAGTGAGCTTCAGGCCTTGATTATGTACTCACCCTACATGAAATTCTTTCATGATCGTGTGGTCCTGTGTATGCATCCCAAGTTCCTTAGGTAGTGACTGACTTTCACATCAATCAGTCTATTGTTTTGCCCACCTTTTTCCAAGCCCCCATTCACACAAGGGGGAAAGGGCTCTACAAATGTTAGATTGAAAGAGGGCGCTGGCTTTCTATTTAGAATGCACAGCAGGCCACAGGCAATTAACTCAATTCTTCATCTCTTTTGATAAAAATATATTGAGAGTTGGGGTGGAAAAAAGACTGTCCAATTGGCTAGCAGACTCCATTTCCTTTTGCTAAGCGGAGTTGGGCCTTCAGCTGGGAAGGCTCACTTTGTGAGGGCTATGGCGTTGTTGGCCCACTTGCGGGCGGTCCCCGTCGCTGAAATGTGCAGAGCTGCGTTTGCGGCTCACTACTGCTTAGACAAGAATGGTCGGCAAGAGTGTAGCTTCGGCCAGCCCGTTCTTCGCATCCTCTTTCATTCTTAAACCCAACTCTCACTACCTAAGGCTCATTGGTTGGAACCAGGCTATCTCCCTCTCTAACAGACAGCACCGCAATTATTGTGCCCGTTGGTACTTGGTTCGTTGCCAGTTGGTTATGGTTGCTTTTGGGAGAAGCCTGTAGCTTGGTATTCACCCATTTTTGAGGGCTACCATCCCACTTCTCCTAGGAGAAAGGGCAGTTGCTTACCTGTAACAGGTGTTCTCCTAGGACAGCAGGATGTTAGTCCTCAGGAAACCCACCCACCACCCCACAGAGTTGAGTTTTGTTGGTTTATTTTTTTTCACTTGTGTATTCTGTTATGAGACTGAAGGGGGACCCCACGGGAATGCGGCGATAATGAATTGCTCAGTGTGCCAGCCAAAGATTTAGAAACTTTGACAAAAGTTTTTTTCCATGCCAGGCTCCATCTGATGTCACCCATCTGTTCAGACTAACATCCTGCTGTCCTAGGAGAACACCTGTTAATGGTAAGCACCTGTGCTACCTTTGTGGAGTATCCCCTAGTCTTTGTATTTTTTGGATCCGTGGCTCTATTTCTTCTTTTGTGTCAAAAGTAACAAGAAGTGGTTGCTGAAGCCCCTTCCCTAAAACATATAGTACTATTTCATGCTACATCTAGATGGAAGTATGGAAGGGAAACAAAGCAAATCCAGTTTTTCAAGTTTTGTTGTTTTCTTGTAACAGAAGTTATGAGATCAAGAGCTACAATTATTATCGAGTAGCGTGCCACTATTCTTTTAGATGAAGAAAGAGCGGAGATGTATGGGTTGGGAAGAGATTTGCTCTTCTGGTTGCTTGGAAAATTCTGCTTTTAGTTCCAAATGCAGTACTTTTTCAGTAAAGACTTCCTTTTCTGCTGGTTTCGCAGCTCCTACTTTGAGGCCGTTGCATAGAGGGAGAGAGAGTTATGAGTGTCCTGCTTCCCAGTTTCATTCCTAGGACAGGTGGACGGCCCAGTGAAACAGGAAACCTAGGAAAGCAGGCTGCGCTCTGGCGGAAGGCGCCCGCTAGGGGCGGGCGGAAGTGACGTCATTTCGACGACGCACCGCTGTCGATAGAAGCGGAAGTTCCTGTGGTAGGGTCTGAGACGGAAGGAGAGGGTGCGGCGCCGTTTCATCCCTGGGACTAACGTTTCCTTCCGGGAAGGGTGTCCGATGAGGGGGGGAGGCACCTCCGGTCCCACTGCAGTGTCCGCTGTTCCTGTCCCGGTAAAGAGCAGAGGGCGGCGCTTTCAGCTAAATTCCGACTGAAGGTCAGCCCTGCTTGCTTTGCTTTCTAATGTCTGTGCTTGAAGGCAGTGAGTTGTAGAGATGTGAATCGGAACTGATATCGGATCCGATTCACA
>NC_042625.1:103114102-103244777 GCF_901001135.1 Rhinatrema bivittatum
CCAGTTGGTATTGGTACTGGGATGGTATTAAGTGGCTCTTTGCCGGGTTGACAACCCAGCCCAATGACTGCAGAAGCTGAAGAACTCGAAACACAGTCAAGCGATAGAGATGTTTTGACTTTGTTCGAATGAGCCAATCGTCTAGGTAGGGATGAACAAGAATCCCTCTTTTTGGAGCTGTGCGGCTACTGCAATCATTCTTTTGGTAAAGGTCCTGGGTGCCTTGGCGAAACTGAACGAAGAGCACAAAATTGAAAGTGGTCCCCCAAAATTGAGAACTGCAGGAACTTCTGATGGACCGAATTCCTATGTGAAGATATGCCTTGGTCAGGTCCAAAGAAGCTAGGAACTCGCCTTTGTGAACGGATGCCAGGACCACTCTTAAGGTTTCCATGCGAAACCTTGGGACTCTCAGACATCGATTGACTCTTTTTAGGTCCAGAATGGGACGAAATGTGCCGTCTTTTTTGGGCACAACGAAGTAGATGGAATAACGGCCCTTTCATTGCTCCAATGGAGGTACCAGCACAATGGCCCCGAGCTCTCTTAGACGATGTAAGGTGTCCCGCACCGCCTGACGCTTTTGAGTGTAAGAACCCATGGAGAGACTAGAAAACTGTTGCGAGGGCGCCGTAGAAAATCTAAGGCGTAGCCTTGTTTTATCACAGTAAGGACCCACTGATCCGATGTTATTCTGGCCCACTCCTTGAAAGAGAGAGACAATGTTTCCTACTACCGGAACCGAGGAACGGACCAGCCTCATCTCATTGAGAAGTTATCGCTCCACCAGAGGACTAGGAGGGACCAGGTCTCCCATAACAACATGCTCAAAAGGACTGAGGCCAAAATTTCTGTCTAGCGGGAGGAGCGAAACCTGCGGTTTCCTCGCAAACGGGATCTGGAAGATAACGATCCCCTTGTCCTGGGCCTATCCTCAGGCAGACGATGTACCTTATTTTCTCCTAAGGAAAGAATCAAGTCCTCAAGATCCTTCCCAAAGATAAGTTTACCCTTAAAGGGTAAAGATCCCAATTGAGCTTTTGAAGAGACATCCATAGGCCAGTGTCTTAACCAGAGATGTCTGCGGGCAGAGACAGCCAAAACCTTTGATCTGGCTGAGGTATGTAACAAATCATAAAGAGCGTCAGCACTGTAAGCAACAGCGGCTTCCAAATGCCCAGCTTGAATAGCCTCAGACTCAGAAAGAGAAGGATTATTCTGCAGGAGCTGAATCCAGCGAAGTCCTGCTCTTAAAGCAAAACTACTGCACATAGCAGCTCGGACTCCAGAGCCGAAACTTCAAAAATCTTTTTAAGTTGAACCTCTAACTTTCGATCCCAAAGATCTTTGAGAGCTGTAGTACCGGTAACTGGGATTGTAGTCTTTTTGGTAATAGAGACTGCTGCATCAACCTTGGGAACATGCAAAAAGGTCCAAAGCATCCTCAAGCAGAGGATATAGCTTATCCATGGCCTTGCTGACCTTTAATCCCAAGTCAGGGGTGACCCATTCACGAAATAAGTCTGACTGAAAGATGAAAAGTAAAAAGACCGAGTGGGACCACGAAGACCAACCATGATAGGGTCAATTGAACCCATACGAGAATCCTCTGGCGGGGAATCAGTTCCCAACTCCTCAAGAATCGCAGGAATGAGAGGAAGACGCTCATCCTTCCTAAAGAGGCGGACCACCTTAGGATCATCGCCTTCGACCACATGAGGACCCTGAGAGGGCAAGGGATCTTGACCAACAGCAGAATCAGGGTCCTGAGGAGGAATGTCGCTTGGGTCCCCCTGGTCTGACTGAGGTATCAGAAGAAGTGTCAGGTAAGTGCCGAGACACCAGAGTCCTAAGAGAGCGTTTAAGCTTGGGAACATCCATCCCCCGCGAGAATTTGTTCCATTTAGAAGCTGCTTGAGACAATGGTACTGAAAAAGAAATCCCTCAGAATTCTTTGAGAACTTTCTGGCCTTATTAAGCTTTATGTAAAAACATAATAAAATCGAAAGAAAAGGAAGAAGAGGAGTCTAAGTCCCCTCAGGACTCTCCTCAGCAGCTGAATTAGCAAAACAATCACCTCCCTCGGAGGCTAATTGCTGTGGAGAAAGAGCAGGAGGAGAAGCCCCTCCCCCCTCCGCTGCGAGCGGAGACAGAAATAGCTTCAGATGAAGCAGGAAATGGGAAGGAGGCTGCAGCAGAAAGACGCGGGTGTCCCGGTCTGACAGCGCAATGGAGCGAGGAAAAAATAACACCCCCAGCTGCCCCTGAAGATCCTCCCCCCCCCCCCCCGGGGAAGCAGGAGGAACATAGGCCGTCGCGAGAGACTCTAGCTCGCGCGCCTCCACACGCACGGCAGGCCTGACCACGCGGCATTTGTGAAAAAAAATGAGCCAGCTGAGGAGAAAATGAAAGCGAAAGAAAAAAGCCTGCTGACCACCCAAAGCAGCTAAAGAGGTAACGGAGAGTCCAACCGGCAAAGTAAAAAGGCTATAAATAACTTTTTTTTTTTTATACAACCTGAAAGAAGCTGGGTCCTCTGCTCCACAGGGTGAGTGAACCGGGCTCCCCGGTATCACCCCAAAAGCTGCAAACTGAAGCCAAAGGTTCTCAACCCCTAAAGCCAAGAGCCTCAAATACCAGGGAGAATGGTCCCCTCAAGATCTGCCAACTCCCTGGGAGGCTAGTCTCCACTTGCCCTGCTTCCACAATAAAAAAAACGGAAGTTTAAGTAAAGTAAAATAGGAAATACTTAAGAAAAAGATAAATTTTATGAACAAAAATATCTATATCTTTCAGATTGTAACCACCGCTCCCCCTCTTAACCTTTTAAGTTTGTAAACGTTTGTAATCGCTGCCCCCATTTTAAATCCGTACATCTCTCCGTTCAATATGTATAAATTCAATCCAGTGTTACCAAAATGTATCAAGTTGTTATCCTGTTAACTGTTTATTAATTTCGTTCCAATGTTACCAATATGTATTAAGTTGTTATCCTGTAAACCGGAGTGAAGGCATCCCGCTATACTTCGGTATATAAAAACCTCGAAATAAATAAATAAATAAAATAAATCTATTTTGTCTGTATTTTTCAAAACTGACTAAAATCCTGACTGTAGGTTTTGCACCTCCACCATCTGCTGGAGGCAGAAAAATAAATACTGATGTACTGTAGGTGCGCCTCATGGAAGGGGCGGAGTCAGTTGGAACTTTTTCTGCCTCCATCTGCTGGTGAGTGGACAGAACCCAGGAGTCTGGACTGATCCAGGTATGTTCAGGGAAAGAGTATTTGACAATAATTGCTTAAGATTTACACCTATCAGTGATAATGGGGAAGTCAGTGACAACACATTATGGAAAGTAAGAAAAATACCATAGTAGCCTACCTACTAGTAAGAAAAACAGAGGATTGGGCAGATTAATTTAAAAATTAGGAAAAAAACCCATATAAAGCATTAAAGAAATTAGTCACCAACTATTTGCAAACTGAATATATTAATCTGACAAACAGAATTTGCAATAAAAATGATAAAGCAATCTACTAAAGAAAAATATAAGGAGAGTAAGAACAGACAAGGTAAAGTGATCTATTAGGGTAATTAAGAAAACATTTTCTGTCAGCACATTGCATCATCCACGCTCAGATAACTTGGACAGGACGGCCTTTCTTGCCCTCTCACTGGCATAAACCAATATCCGAGTTAGGCTGCTTTGCATCTTACCCTCGCACAAGGATGCTGGCTTCTTTTGCAGCTCTCACAACTTTTTCAAATTGCTGTAGACTTTCTTCAATGGAGCAATTAATGTTCTTTTTACTGAAAAGCTCAGATGCTGCTCCAAAGACGGAAACTTCTTTGGCACCCGCTGTCACCTACCATCAATGAAGTATTTTATATAAATACAAAGAAATTTGTATTTCTAGAAACAAAATGTTCCTACAAGTGAATATAACAAACATCAACATGTAATTTAAATAAGCTAAGTGTCTCCAGGATCTCAGTGTAATAAGCTCTCAGCTCTGTCCTGCAAGCAGAACTAACCAGTCTGGTTTTCATGATGTTTGTAATGAATGCGCAGGAGAAATATTTGCGTATATTAGAGAGCAAATGTATATATTTTTTGTGTCTCCAAAACCACTGGTGATTTTGCCATATTGCGCAAAGAATGTTCATTTGCATCTTATTTCAGAGCAACAGACAGAAGCAGGAACCTAGGATGTGGTTTTTGCACTAAGCAAAAGCTGCTACAAAACCGGAAAGAATTAATCATGACTATGCTATTATATGCAGTCACTGGTCTATTCTGACACTGCACTTCCCAACATTCGCTTCTGTACAGGTTGGAACCTTTGACGCCTTGGTTCAATCAGAATTGATTCCTCCCCCCAACACAGGTCACTTTCCATGTCAACATTGCTTCGTTTGCTCCTTATCCTGATTGGTTACTGGGAAGATCTACCCTCTAACACACTCTGTTTTACAAAGGGTGTTATCTACAAGATTTTATGCCCTGGTCCTCGTATTTACATAGGTAAGTCCACCCAATAATAAAAAACCCACATCAATGAACGCCACTCAGGTCTCCATTTGAGCCGCCTTGCTGCCCACTGGGAAGAAGATTATATTCCATTTATGACCTCAGGTTTTTCACCCTAGAATATTGTCTCCCTCCCAACAGAGGGGGTAATTTTCCAACTCTTCTATTCTGGTGCAAATAGCGCTGGATCTTTGAATTAGGCTCTTTAATACCTGCTGGTCTTAAGGAAATTGAGAGGGTTGCATTTCTGTAAGCCTCCCTGTTCTCAATCTGGTCCTCCTCTTATCAACATCTCATTTCCTGAGCTCATCAAGTTACCTTTTTGGTTCTTTATGCTCAGATAACACTGTTCAGATCCTTTTCAGGTCCTCATTTCAATTTGCTTGTAGCTACCCCTCCCACCTCACTTTGGATCGGTGCATGTGTCACATGACTTCGCTGGTTTGGCCAGCCATTTTTGGCAGCCTTTTAAATTATTCTCTCTGTAATACAGTAGACGTCCTCGTATGTAACTGAACCTCTGCTTGGCAGGCCCATTATTCCTGCTCTTCCATTAACACGCTAACTAAAGGTCTCTTATTGTAACCTATAATTAGGAGCTGTTATCTTGCTTACACCTGCAAAAACTGGAGAGGTTGTTTGACTGGTTTAAGCTCTACTCACATTATGCCACTTGGTATGTACTCCTCCATTGGCTGCAATTTTGTATGAAATGTTGGGACTTTACTTATACTACGCTGATTGCTTCTGTTTACAGGACACTTCAGCTTCCAAACTTATAAACTAAAAATTGATTTTGTGAATCAATCATTTCTGTGTTTACCTTTTCACTCTACACAGTTTTTGCCACTGTTCAGATTGTCACTGTTTTCTTATATAGATGTGAATCCACTTTTATGGGTCCCTCCTGACACAGCCCCTACAGTAAAAACACAGCCATGTCAGGGGGCTGCATTTGTGTTATACATTGCTTGGAAGCTTAAAACTAAATCCTGACTTGAATGAAGAATTGGAATACTACCTTGCTTACTTGGAACAGCTATACACGATGGATGCACTGGAGAAATTACTTACCTGATAATTTCGCTTTCCTTAGTGTAGACAGATGGACTCAGGCCCAATGGGTTGTGCTCCCCTGCCAGCAGATGAAGACTGAGTCAGGTTACATAGCTGACATCACAGTACAGCGACCTCAGCCCTCCAGTATTCTTTTCAAAAGCCACTGTGGACCTACTGATGAAAAAAACTTGAATAAAAATGAGTAAAAATGGATAACTAACTGTACTCAACCCCAGTGAGAATATAGGTGCCCTGATCTAGGGACTCGATGAAGGCTTACCTGAAATCTCTTGGATTTGATATCAACTCCACAGGCGAATCCTTGGCAGAGTTCTAGGGCAGCAGAGGCAGGATGCTGAGTCCATCTGTCTACATTAAGGAAAAAAAAATTATCAGGTAAGTAATTTCTCCATTTGCTAGCGTGTAGCCAGATGGACACAAGGCCAATGGGATGTACAAATGCTTCTCCCAATCGGAGTGGGAGGCTGCCTGTGGTCCGGTTAACACTACCCTTGCAAAGGCCATGTCCTCTCGGGCCTCTACGTCCAGGCAATAGAACCTGGAGATGGTGTATAAGGAGGACAGTGTTGCTGCTTGGCAGATATCGACGGGAGACAGCAGTCTAACTTCTGCCCATGAGAACACTTGAGTCCTAGTGGAATGAGCTTTAACCTGAGAAGGTAATGGCTTTCCTGCCTCCACATAGACTCCCGTGACCACCTCCTTAATCCAACGAGCTATGGTAATCCGTGAAGCTGGTTCGTTTTTCTTCCTTCCACTGTGTAGGACAAAAGGCAGTCCCATCTTTCAGACCTGTTCTGAAATGTCCCAATACCACACCAAAAGTCTGACATTCAAATGACGGAGGAGGCGGTATTCCTCCACGTCCTTGTAATTATCTAAGGATGGCAACAAAATGGACTGATTCAAATGAAACTCCGAGACTACCTTAGGCAAGAAGGATGGAACGGTACGAAGCTGTAACAATCCTGGAGTCATCCGGAGGAATGGTTCCCGACAAGACAATGTCTGCAGTTCAGAGATGCAACATGCCAAGCATATAGCCACCAGGAACAGAGGCCAAAAGGAGGGCCCTGCCAAAAATTCGAATACTAGATTTAGATTCCACAAGGGAACCAGCCACCGTAGGGGTGGCCGAAGGTGCTTCAACACTTTCAGAAAATGGGCCACATCCAGATGAACCAAAAGGGTTCACCGTGTCTCAAACAGGAGAGTGCCGCTATCTGCACCTTCAAGGAGTTAAGGGCCAAACCTTTATTCAAGCTGTCCTGCAAAAATTCCAGAATAAGTGGGATAGCGCATTCCTCACAACAAGCCTCAAATACTTTCCAGACCTGCATATATGCTAGGGACATAGAGAACTTCCAAGCGCGGAGCAAGGTGGCAATTACCGACGCAGAATATCCTCGCTTCATCAAGCGAGCCGTCTCATGGGCCAGACCGTAAGACAGGATAGAGTTGGATCCTCATGAAGGACCAGTCCCTGTGTGGTAGGAGACAGGGGGGTCCTTCCACATGTCCACATACCACGGACGCCTGGGTCAATCTGGAGCTACTAGCAGGACTAATCCCCTGTAGTGCTCGATTCTGCAAATGACCCTGCTCAGCAGGAACCATGGAGGGAAGGTATAGCACAACTCTTCTTCTGGCCAGGTCTGAATGAGAGCGTCGATCCCCAGGGACCACAGATCTCTTCCGCAACTGAAGAATCAGAGAACCTTCGCATTGTGCGATGTGGCCAGCAAGACGGGAGGCCCCAATCTATCATCAGTTAAAAGGCTTTGGCCAACACCACCCATTCTCCTGGATCCAGACTCTCCCAGCTTAGAAAGTCTGCTCTGACATTTTCTTTTCCTGCAATGTGAGAGGCTGAAATCTGTAGATGTATTTACTGCTTTTCTGTGCACTTTCCTGGTGCCCGGAGAAATTAGCGCCTACCTTTGGGTAGGCGCTAATTTCTGAAAGTAAAATGTGCGGCTTGGCTGCACATTTTCCTTTCTGAATCGCGCGAGAATACTAATAGGGCCATCAACATGCATTTGCGGGCGCTATTAGGTTCGGGGGGGGGATGCGTGTTTTCGACCACCTTACTGAATAAGGGGTAACGCTAGCACGTCGAAAACTTGCATCCAATCGTGGGTTAACAGTGCGCTCCGCTGCAGCGCACTGTACTGTATTGGCCCGTTAGTAAGCAACCAGGCCCCCACTGTGGACAGTAGATTATATATCACAAGAACAGATTTTCCGAAATTGCTTGTACAAATTTTTTGTCAGTCTTTGAAAAAACTATCAAGACAGTAGTGAGACAAAGGTATGAATTGAAGACCAAGTTGAGGCTTTGCAAATATCCTCTAGATGTTCAATAATTTATTTTTTTTTTATAATAGTTTCAACCATTTTTCCCAGCACTGGCATTAGCTCACTGGTCTGTAATTTCCTGAATCATCCCAGAACCCTTTTTAAAACCTGGTATTACATTGGCCTCCCTCCAATCCTCAGGTACCATAGTTGATTTTTTTTTCTCTCATTTAAAGTTTTATTGAAAAACCTCTGTGTATACATCAAACAAATAAACTCACAGTGAAAACAGTAAGACAAAGGCTTCAATCGTATATTATTTCATAGAGAGAACAGAGTTGTTTTTTTTAATCTGAACTATGGATAAAATGTACACACCCCCTATCCTGTAAGGATTCCCACTACAGAATTAATACTCAGCCAACACATGCTATCGTATGTGACAAAACTGAGAAGCAAGAAAAGGTTGATGATCTTAGATAATGCAGAGTCCAGTTAGGCTGACAGAGCATAGAACATTCCCACTGATGAACATAGGGCTGCCACATGCTATCGTATGTGACAAAACTACTTATTGTTATCTTTCGTTTACGTGGATTTGTTACTCTTGTTGTTTTTCCCTTTTGTTAATCTGTAAACCGATCCGATATGGTAATTTACTATGAAGGTCGGTATAAAAAACTGTTAAATAAATAAAATAAATAAATAAAACTGAGAAGCAAGAAAAGGTTGATGATCTTAGATAATGCAGAGTCCAGTTAGAACATTCCCACTGGTGGACATAGGGCTGCCACATGCTATCGTATGTGACAAAACTGAGAAGCAAGAAAAGGTTGATGATCTTAGATAATGCAGAGTCCAGTTAGGCTGACAGAGCATAGAACATTCCCACTGATGAACATAGGGCTGCCACATGCTATCGTATGTGACAAAACTACTTATTGTTATCTTTCGTTTACGTGGATTTGTTACTCTTGTTGTTTTTCCCTTTTGTTAATCTGTAAACCGATCCGATATGGTAATTTACTATGAAGGTCGGTATAAAAAACTGTTAAATAAATAAAATAAATAAATAAAACTGAGAAGCAAGAAAAGGTTGATGATCTTAGATAATGCAGAGTCCAGTTAGAACATTCCCACTGGTGGACATAGGGCTGCCACATGCTATCGTATGTGACAAAACTGAGAAGCAAGAAAAGGTTGATGATCTTAGATAATGCAGAGTCCAGTTAGAACATTCCCACTGATGGACATAGGGCTGCCACATGCTATCGTATGTGACAAAACTGAGAAGCAAGAAAAGGTTGATGATCTTAGATAATGCAGAGTCCAGTTAGAACATTCCCACTGATGGACATAGGGCTGCCACATGCTATCGTATGTGACAAAACTGAGAAGCAAGAAAAGGTTGATGATCTTAGATAATGCAGAGTCCAGTTAGAACATTCCCACTGATGGACATAGGGCTGCCACATGCTATGGAAGCAGGAATCGCTATGAAACTCTCCAGAGTCTGGCCATAAGAGAAGACATGTTGGGCACCTCAGAACAGTGCCATTTACAAGCTATTTCCCCCTTCACTGCAAACAAAATTTGCATTAAGCGTTTATATTCCAAATCAGAAAGGAATTGATTCAAAATTCCTAATAAGAACAGTTTGGGATCCAAAACTGCTTGAGGATGGATTCCTGCCGTCTGTCACTGGCATCCTTGAGTGAAGCTCCTCCCTCGACTGGTATGGTAGAGGGCTTTGTGGTGGCGCAGACCAGGCCGTTGACCTTGGGAAACCTCAGGAGTTCCTTGGTTGCGGGTCCAAGGGGTAGAGAGCTTCTAGGGCTCGCCCTCCCTTAGAGGTGGCCTCTGGCGCGTCCCATTCCAGGTCGATCAGTTGTACGGCCTGTAGTGTAGGGAAATGGCGTGAGGCCTGACGTAGCCCGGCCAGGACTCTGCTGTGTTGCATGCGTCCGGGATGGCCAATGCTTTCAGACTCGTGGCTACGAGATCTGATAATTCGTCTTTTGGAAAGAAGCACATCATGGTTCGATACGGTTTCGTTCCTGGGGGGATTTCCCCCTCTTCCAGGGGTTCTGATTCCTCCTCAGAGTCATCTGTGTCCCCTAAGGGGAGGTATTTGTCTATTTGTCTAGGGGAGGCTCATCTGGTGGAGGCCGGGAGGGGCCTGGGAGGTTCTGGACCACTGGCGGGGGTTGTGGTTCTGCCGCTGGTGGCCCTGTCTGTGCGTAATGTAGGGTTGCAGCTCAGCGAAGAATCCCACCCAGGTGAAGTTACCTGGGACCGCATTGGGTCCGACGGCGCTCCCAGAAGGCCCCCACTGTGGGGGGGGGCAGAGTCAGGAATAGAGAGGTCCAGGGAGTATCGCTGGTGGAGCCGGAGTCCTCTACAGGCTGAGGAGGACCTTGTCTCGGTTCCCCCAGAACTTCTTCGCATAGCAGGCACAGGGCGGAGGTCACCTGGGGCTGCGCCTCTCTCAGGCGGCATGCCGGAGAGAGGGCTTGTCCCTTAGCTGTCTTGGACGGTGCTGCCATGATTTGCGCGTGTATCATGTACAGGTGCAAGTGCCGGGAGGCTTGATTATGCGCTCCGGGTGCGCCTACGTTGTGTGCGTAAGAGCAGAAGATGTGCGCGTGGCTGGGCGCACTGGCCTAGTTGTGCACTCGGCACCCTTGAGCGTTCTGCTGTGCGCGTCGCTGTGTGAGCAGCACAGATACGCGCGCCGTTATGCGCACAAGTACTTTGTGCGCCCGGCTGGTCGCTGTGCGCACGACTCAGTTGTGCAGACGATGCGGCAACCAAGGGGGGGGGGGGATGGCACCGGCAACCACGCGGCAAGATGGCGGCCCCCCCAGGGGGGTCTCCACGTGGGAGGACCCTCTTGCTGGATCGGGGTCTAGCCCAGACGGGGCTGCTCAACCCGAATGTACAGATGCTGGAAGGACGATCTGTGCGGCTATCTGAGCCTCGGAGACTTAGAGAAAGTTTTCTACCTTACCTTGTCTCGGAGCTTCCTGGTCCTCTGCCGGGCGAGAAGGAATTACCTTCACCGCCACGCTCCGTTTTGCACCCGCTCCCTTTCCTGGGGACTAAGCCCACGCCGGGACAGAGGCTACATCTGAGGGATCTCTGAAATCACCTCAGGAACTCTCGACTGGGGGAGGGACCCGTAGCTATCACCGCAGGAGAGCGGGGCTCGTTTTGGAGGTAAGGTTTTCTTTGTTTCTTCTTTACATTTGGAGTTTGGTTTTCTAATGCTGTGCGTGTGACAAGTCCTGAACTGCTATGGAAACAGAAAAAACTGAAGAGCAGAGCCTCGTGCACGGGTATATGTAGTGCTGACGTCAGATTGAAATCAGACTCCAACTGGTATCAGGAGCACACTATACCCATTGGTCCTCAGTCCATCTCCTACCCGCGAGGGAAGTGGAATAGATGAAAATCCTTTTACAGTAGAAAATGTGTGGGAAGAGCTAAAGAACCTGAAAGTGGACAAAGCCATGGGGCCTGATGGGATTCATCCAAGGATATTGAGGGAGCTCAGAGATGTTCTGGCGGGTCCGCTGTGTGACCTGTTCAATAGATCCCTAGAAACGGGAGTGGTGCCGAGAGACTGGAGAAGAGCGGTGGTGGTCCCGCTTCACAAGAGTGGGAACAGGAAGGAGGCTGGCAACTACAGGCCGGTTAGCCTCACTTCGGTGGTGGGAAAAGTAATGGAGTCTCTGCTGAAAGAGAGAATAGTGAACTATCTACAGTCCGGAGAATTGATGGACCAGAGGCAACATGGATTCACCAGGGGAAGATCCTGTCAGACAAATCTGATTGACTTTTTTGACTGGGTAACCAAGGAATTGGACCAAGGAAGAGCGCTCGATGTCATATACTTGGATTTCAGCAAAGCTTTTGATACGGTTCCGCACAGGAGACTGGTGAATAAAACGAGAAGCTTGGGAGTGAGTGACAAGGTGGTGACCTGGATTGCAAATTGGTTGACGGACAGAAGACAATGTGTGATGGTAAACGGAACCTTCTCTGAAGAGAGAGCGGTTTTAAGTGGTGTACCGCAAGGATCGGTGTTGGGACTGGTCCTGTTCAATATCTTTGTGAGCGACATTGCGGACGGGATAGAAGGTAAGGTTTGTCTTTTTGCGGATGACACTAAGATCTGCAACAGAGTGGACACGCCGGAAGGAGTGGAGAGAATGAGACGGGATCTAAGGAAACTGGAAGAGTGGTCGAAGATATGGCAGCTGAGATTCAATGCCAAGAAGTGCAAAGTCATGCATATGGGGAGCGGAAATCCGAATGAACTGTATTCGATGGGGGGGGGAAAGGCTGACGTGCACGGAGCAGGAGAGGGACCTTGGGGTGATAGTGTCTAATGATATGAAGTCTGCGAAACAATGCGACAAGGCGATAGCAAAAGCCAGAAGAATGCTGGGCTGCATAGAGAGAGGAATATCGAGTAAGAAAAGGGAAGTGATTATTCCCTTGTACAGGTCCTTGGTGAGGCCTCACCTGGAGTACTGTGTTCAGTTCTGGAGACCGTATCTACAAAAAGACAAAGACAAGATGGAAGCGGTACAGAGAAGGGCGACCAGGAAGGTGGAGGATCTTCATCGCATGACGTACGAGGAGAGATTGAAGAATCTAAATATGTACACCCTGGAGGAAAGGAGGAGCAGAGGTGATATGATACAGACTTTCAGATACTTGAAAGGTTTTAATGATCCAAAGGCAACGACAAACCTTTACCATAAGAAAAAAATCAGCAGAACCAGGGGTCACGATTTGAAGCTCCAGGGAGGAAGATTCAGAACCAATGTCAGGAAGTATTTCTTCACGGAGAGGGTGGTGGATGCCTGGAATGCCCTTCCGGAGGAAGTGGTGAAGACCAGAACTGTGAAGGACTTCAAAGGGGCGTGGGATAAACACTGTGGATCCATAAAGTCAAGAGGCCGCCAATGAAGAATGGGTGACTCGCCAGAATGATGGCTACTACCTGGAGACAATACCCTTAGTCAATAAACATACACATGGTTACTGTGACTCCAACATCACTCTAAGCTTCAACAGCAAGAGGAAATGTGGAAAAAAGGATTTGCACTCACAAAGACGGGAGTAGCTGGCTTGTTACGGCGGTTACTACCCCAAACCAAATATCCAAATTACTACCTCCACCTTCCTCTATTCCTGATGCCTTTCAACTAGCTTGATCACTCCATTCTTATACTTCACTTTCAATGCATATCCAGCATAGTTCTCTGCTTCAACAGCAGGGGAAAAGAAAAACTGTTACTTCACACATCCAGCAGAGCTCTCTGCTTAAACGGCAGGGGAGAAGAAAAAAGGGTTCGCACTCACAAAGCGGGGAGTAGCTGGCTTGTTACGGCGGTTACTACCCCAAACCAAATGTACCTGATACTTCACTCTCGACGCATATCCAGCATGGCTCTCTACTTCAACGGCATGGGAGAAAGACTGATACATCACGAATTTCCAGCATAGCTCTCTGCTTCAACGGCAGGGGAAAAGAAAAACTGATACTTCACGCATATCCAGCATAACTTCAACGGCAGGGGAGAAGAAAAAAGGATTCACACTCACAAAGCGGGGAGTAGCTGGCTTGTTAGGGCGGTTACTACCCCAAACCAAATGTGCCTGATACTTCACTTTCGATGCATATCCAGCATAGCTCTCTGCTTCAACGGCAGGGGAGAGGAAAAAACTGATACCTCACGCATATCCAGCATAGCTCCCTGCTTCAACGGCAGGGGAGAAGATAAACAACCAATAAGGGCTGTATAACATAATCTGGGTAAAAACAAATAAGCATGGGTGTAGCTTGCTTATTGCGGCGGTTACTACTCCTACTACCTCTAACTAATCAAGCTAGATATTTCACTTGGATGCAGCTCCTCCACCGCTCTCTACATTAATGGCGGGGGTGGAAGGGAATTAGAACCAAGAGCTAAGAGAAACAGATAAGTATGGGAGAAGAAAAGAGGGAAGCTTGCTGGGCAGACTGGATGGGCCATTTGGTCTTCTTCTGCCGTCATTTCTATGTTTCTATGAGAGAAAATGCTCTCTCTCATTCCATGGGTATGGGAAACTTAACAGACTTTTTAGAAACCTCAACGCCTGAGATAATTGAGAGAGCTACTCTCTTAGTATCATTCATATATGAACAAACGTCTCATTATCAGACTTAAGTTATTTCCAATATATGAGTGTTGAATTCTTGGGGAAAGTGGTGCAGATTTTCCCAGACTTGGCCAAAGTTACCCAAGAGAGGAGGAAGGTGTTGCTAGTGATGCAGCAGGAAGCCCATTCTTTAGGCGCTACCTGTCTGCTCAGGTAATCCTTGTAGATCTATTTTAGAATTAGACTATATGACCTACATTTTTTTCATACCAGAGCAGTTAAAAATGTTACTAGAAAATAGAGAGATTGATGCCTATTTCCTCTGTTCACGCTGGTCCCATTATAGAGGAAAATGAAGGATAGGACAGCATAAAAACATGTTAAGCTTATCTACAAAAGGTGTTTCTATGTCTGTTAGCTCCTATTTGATGCATCTCACCCCCCCCCCTTACTATATTTGGGGTCTGAAATGTATGATTGTTCTCTCAGGTTGGAAAACTTAAAAAAATGACTGTACTTTGTTTCTGTACAAAGTGTGTATCCTTTGTAATTATGATTAAAATTAATAAAGAGAAAATAAAAAAAGTAGTAGTAGCTGAAAGTAATTATCTTGAAGCTATTTGGTGGACTATGTGAAATGAGTTAATGGTCTCAGTCCAATTCCCAGGGAACAAGCGTCAACTTCACAAAACAAATAAATCTACAGAATATGTTCCTTCTTACCGCTGCTTGAAATCCCTTAAGATTTGGCGTCAGGACTGGGTAACTTATGCTGGGAAAGATCTGAATTCCCTGTAAGACTTCAACTTGGTCTGCCATCTAGGAAGGAATTAGAGAAATGCTTTAAGACATGGTAAAAGAATAGCAAGCACATCTATGAAGAAAAAAGGTTGGCCAGTTATTTCCTCTTAAACATGTATTTCTTTCTTAATTTTATGGGCTTGATTCACCTAATTTGAGGCTGCAAAGGAGTTGAGTAACAGTTTGAAATGGCCAATGAATACGAACGAGGAGATAAAAGATGAACAGTTAGGTTAGCTGAATAAGACTTGTCCGACTAACTTACAAGGGATATTTAGCAGCACGGCTCTGCTACTAAATATTCCCAAATAAGTTGCTACTTAGCTGTAAAAGTCTTATCCAACTAACTTGCAGGTCTAACTTAGCCTGTTCACATAGCCGGGTAAGTTTAAATATCGCTACTTTTCCAGCTATGTTAACTGCATAAGTAGCTTCTCCCCAAAACACTCATTTCCCGCTCACCCAGATAAATGGCAGGTGCTAAACGCGGCCAGATATTCACCGGATATCAAGCTAAGTGGCACTGAATACTGCCCTCAAGATGTGAACATTTCAGGATACCTACTTTAGAGATACAGAAACTGGCAAATGATTAGGACTAGTCAAAGGCAGGGTAGCATCAAAACATAATCAATCCCCGCTGCTCTCCCTACTTTAAATATTTTTGTGATACGGTGAAAAAAAGAAAAAAACATTTGTGGATTTCACTTCCTTTTTCTTCTTGAGAGTTAGCAGTAGTCCTTTTCATTTTTAATTTTTCTGCTCTCCATAACTCTCACACTACAGCCCCGAACAATCTGCATATTAGGCTTACTAATGATACAATGGGTTACTGACCTGAGGAACCCACTTGGGAGATACAAAGCTGGTAGTTTCTATGACAGGAAGACCTGCTTCTGACAGCATGTTAATCAACTGGATTTTCACTTCTGTTGGGACCAAAGACTACAGAAAAGAACAGATAAAAACGTTAGTGTCATTCTGCTCATTAATGCACAGTAAACAGGAGATCTAGATTCAGTTCCCTAGTTTTGGCTCATTTCTCAAGGCTATCTTGAACAGGAAGCTAACCAATTTGGCAGTGCAATAATAATGGGAGTTCCCTGTACGTACCCGGATCAGTCCAGGCTCCTGGGTTTATTCATCCCTGCCAGCAGATGGAGACAGAGAAAAGCCTCACTGACACTGCTTGAAAACCCTGGTGCCACCTGCAGTAGCTCAGTATTGATCTGTACCCCAGTATTTCTCTGCCTCCACAGATGGCATAGGGTGCATAAACCTGCAGTTCCTTTTTTCTTTACCCTTGCTTTAGATTTTTTCTCTTTTTGAGGGAGCTTCCGCCCAGGGTCCGGGTTCCTTTTAAGGGAACCTGTCTTTTTCGGTTGAGGGGGACCATTTAAGGTCCAATTTGGTACCGTAGGGTGTAAGTCTGGTGGTCCAGATCCTTCCCCTCACGAGCGGCTTCCAGCCCTTCTACTTTTCTTGCAGGGGATTCCCTCCTTGTGCTGCACAGCTCCTTTCAGCTTAGGAAGGAATCTCACTGTTTCTTTTTCTGTGTCTTTTTCAATTGTTTAAAGTTAAAAAAAAAAAAAAAAAGGTTTTCTCAGACGGAAGTCGGCTGAAGGGTAAGGCTCCGGCTGATTTCCCCTCCGCCCCCCGCAGGTCGCGCCAATTTTTATTTTATTTTTAGTTTCTCAGCTGTTTTTTAATTTTCCGTCGGCATGGATCGCGGCTCAGCCGGTCGGGACTTTGTTCGGGCTGCGTTTCGGGAGGGGGAAGCGCCCTCCCTCCTCCCGGGGGCTCAAAACGCCGTCGCTTATGCAAGCGCATGGCTGCTGTGCTTGGGCCATTTATCAGCCTCCTGAGGTCCCTGGTGCTGCCGGCTCCCCCGACACAGGAGTGGTGGCCATTTTGGCGCCAGATTCACATGCGCGTGCCGCCATTTTCGGAAGGGGAAGGGGGATCTCCCACCGCGGCTGTCTCTGGTTCATCCCGGTCCCCCCGATGCACAGGGGTTATCCGGAGGGGGGGGGGGGGGGGGGGGGGAGAGATCAGCCAGGTCCTTTACCACAGGGGTCTGGAGGTGATCAGGTTCCCATGTTACCTCCGGGGTCCCATCCCTTTTCTCCTGATGCACCAAGCTTAACTGGCACAGCAGGAGGGTTTAGGGGGGCCCATTTTACCTCCCGCTCCTCAGGATCTGGGTCTGCGGGTTCCGATCCAGGGTCACAAGGGTTGAGCTCCGGGGGGGGGGGGGGGGGCCCACCAGGAGCTTTGCAGGGTCTGATCCCTCCGGCAGGAGCAGCACCGGGTTCCAGAGGGCACGATCTGTTTTCTTCGGACCCGGATCAAGACCCAGATCAGCCATCAGTGGTAGAAGGGGAGGAGTTGTCTTTTTTTTTGCTTCCGCAAGTCCTTGAGGAGCTGGGTTTAAAGCCTCCGCAGGAAGCTCCAGAAGTGGATGGGGCGGATCCCGTTCTGGATAGTCTTCGGCCTCCTCCTTCCGCGTTTCCATATCATAGGTCAGTGCGGCAGTTGATTGAGCACGAGTGGGATTCCCCAGACTCCGGTTTGAGGGTAGGTAGGGCTATGGCCAAATTCTATCCGTTGCCAGAACAGACCTTGGAGCTCTTTGCGCTGCCACAAGTAGATGTTGCGGTTTCCGTGGTTACAAAAAACACAAAAACCTACGATCCCGGTGGAGGGGTCCGCAACCCTCAAGAATGTGCAGGATCGGAAATTAGAGCTTCACCTTAAAAGGGTTTTTGAGAGTGCTGCCTTGTGGCTCCGAGCGGCTGTGTGCTCCGGTTTTATGCAGAGGGCATGTCTAAGGTGGGTACAGGATTGTCAGGTGGCACCTCCTGGTCCCGGCTCGCCCGAGGAAGATCGCATGGAGGCATCGGTCGCGTATGTAGCAGATGCGCTGTGTGACTTGGTGCATTCGCTGTCCCGGGTTATGAGTTCAGCAGTAGTGGCCAGAAGTTTACTTTGGCTCCGTCACTGGTCGGCGAATGTTTCTTCCAAGGCCCGGTTAGGTTCTTTGCCTTTCAAGGGTCGTCTCTTGTTTGGGGAGCAACTGGAACAGCTCAAACAGCTCAGTGAGACAAAGGTTCACAAGCTGCCAGAGAATAGGCCAAGGACTCGCCAGGCTTTTCAGTCCCAGACCCGCTTCCGGGACACCAGACGGTCTCGCCCTTCCCGAGGTCCGATAGGGATGCAGCCTCAATGGACTTTTCAGCAGCCGCGGGGAACAAATTGGGGTCAGTCCTTTCGCGGCGGGCGACGACCTTTCCAAGCTCCTTCGGCGGGGCGGAGCGACGGCAACAAAGTCCCCCCCAATGAAGAGAGGCTGGTCCACTCTACTGTTCCCTTTATAGGGGGCCGGCTGGCAAATTTTTACAGGGACTGGGCCAAAATCACACAGGATCAGTGGGTCCTCTCCGTGATAAGAGACGGCTATGCCTTAGAGTTTGCACAACCCGTTGGAGATCTCTTCTTAGTCTCCCCTTGCGGGTTCTCAGCAAAGCGTTGAGTGGTTCGGGAGACTTTGCGCAGGTTGCGCGGTTTGGGAGCAGTGGTCCCAGTACCGTCTCGAGAGCGGGGCAAGGGTCGATATTCCATCTATTTCGTGGTCCCGAAAAAGGAGGGAATGTTTCGACCCATTTTGGATCTCAAAATAGGTCAACAGGTCCTTATTGATTCCACGGTTTCGAATGGAAACGCTACGGTCGGTCATTGTGGCGGTCCGCTCTCGGGAGTTTTTGGCCTCCCTGGATCTGACGGAAGCATACCTGCATATAATCAAACCGTCCAGATCAGCGGTTTCTACGCTTTGCAGTAATGGGTCAACATTTCCAATTCCAGGCATTGCTGTTCGGCCTCACGACGGCTCCTCGCACGTTCAACAAGGTGATGGTGGCGGCGGCTCTCCAATGCGAAGGGGTGTTGGTACACCCTTATCTCGACGATTGGTTAATTCGGGAGAAGTCGTTGGAAGGTTGCCGTTTGTCAGTTCAGAAGGTTGTTCACCTGTTGGAGTCTCTCGGCTGGGTGGTCAACCGGGCGAAGAGTCATTTGGAGCCGTCCCAGGAGCTAGAATATCTCGGAGCTCACTTCGACACGAGCCAAGGCAGGATGTTTCTCACTCAGGAGAGGTTACTCAAACTACAGTTGCAAGTTTGACGCCTGTTGGCATTGAAGATACCACGAGCCTGGGACTTTCTTCAGGTTCTGTGGTCGATGGCTTCGACCCTGGAATTGGTACCGTGGGCCTTCACACATATGCGGCCACTTCAGAGGGCCTTGTTGGACCAATGGGATCCCCTGTCACAGGCCTTTCATTTACCAGTTTTGCTGGATACATCGGCATGGAACAGCCTGTCGTGGTGGCTACAGTCTTCCAATCTACAGCGTGGAGTCAGCCTAGAGGTTCCAATGTGGGTGGTTCTCACTATCAATGCCAGTCTTTCTGGTTGGGGTGTGGTCTGCAAGTGACAGTCAGCCCAGGGCACTTGGTAGCCGGTAGAGGCCTCGTGGTCAATCGGTTGGAGACCAGAGCGGTACGGCTGGCCCTTCATGCCTTTCTTCCCTTCGTTGGGGGTCGTTCGGTCAGGGTTCTGTCGGACAATGCCACAACGGTTGCTTACATCAATCGGCAGGGTGGGACCAAGAGCCAGGGGGTGGCCATGGAAGCACAGGAGTTATTTCACTGGGTAGACCGGTACCTGGTCATCTAGCGGCCTCTCATATCGCAGGGGTCAACAACGTTCAAGCCGATTTCCTCAGTCGTCAAAGCTTAGATCCAGGCGAGTGGGAGTTGGCAGAGTCCGTGATGCGGCTCATTCAGAGAAGGTGGGGCCGTCCCCACGTCGATTTGATGGCCACTCAGCTCAATGCAAAAGCTCCTCGGTTCTTCAGTCGCAGGAGAGAGTATGGGGCCGAGGGAGTAGACGCTCTAGTAGTGCCTTGGCCCCCAGACGTTTTTTGCTGTATGTGTTTTCGCCGTGGCCTCTGGTAGGAAAAGTATTGCGCAGAATAGAGAGAGACACCCCGGGGAGGTGATCTTAGTGGCTCCGGAATGGCCCCATCAACCATGGTTCGCAGATCTTGTCAATCTAGTAGTGGACGGTTCATTGCGTCTGACTCATCTCCCGAACTTCGTCAAGGTCCCATATTTTCTGACCAGGCCGATCACTTTTGTCTAGCGGCTTGGCTTTTGAGAGGCGTCACTTGAGGCGGAAAGGTTATCCAGAATCCGTGATCACTATATGCTTTTGCAAGCTATTTTATTTATTTTTATATACCGACATTCGATCTGAGATATCACATCGGTTTACATTCAGGTACTATAGGCGGCAATCTACTTCCCTTTCATATGTTCGAGTTTGGAAAGTGTTTGAAACTTGGTGTACTGATCAGGGGATACTGGCGGATCAAGCTTCGATTTCTCAAGTCTTGTCCTTATTACAGGATGGGTTATCTAAAGGTCTTGCCTTTAATGCCCTCCTAGTGCAAGTGGCGGCTTTAGCTTGCCTACAAGGCAAGCTTGAGGGGTATCCCTTGTCATCTCATCCGGATGTCCAAAGGTTTCTTCGGGGAGTTAAGAATTTGCGTCCTCCGGTACGGAAAGTATGTCCTCCTTGGAACCTTCATCTGGTTCTGCGGGCATTGTGTGAAGCTCCATTTGAACCGCTTCGAAGGGCGACCCTTAAGGATTTGACTCTCAAGGTGGTGTTCCTGGTGGCCATTTGTTCCACCAGGAGAATTTCGGAATTACAAGCATTGTCTTGTAGGGATCCGTTTCTTCAAATATCTGATTCAGGTATAACGTTACGAACGGTTTCCTCTTGTCCCAAAGGTGGTCTCGCTTTTCATGTTAGACTATCGAGCTTCTGGCATTTGCTGACTTGGATTCTTCCACGAAGCATGCTGAGATGACCGTAGAACCTTGCTTCGCTATCTCAAGGTTACTAATGAGTTTAGAAGGTCGGATCATCTTTTTGTGTTATGGAGCGGTCCAAAGAAGGGTACCAAGGCCTCCAAAGCAATGATTGCTAGGTGGTTTAAGGAGGGTATTGGGTAAGCGTATATACTCACGGGCCGTCAGGTTCCTGCCGGGTTGCGAACTCATTCGATGCGGGCACAGGCCACTACTTGGGCTGAGGCTCAGTTGGAGTCTCCGCAAGAGATTTGCAGAGCTGCGACTTGGAAGTTGCTGCATACATTTGCAAGGCATTACCGCTTGGACTTGGGATTTTTCGGATTCCAGGTCTTTTGGTGAAGGTGTCTTGCGAGCAGGACTCTCCAGGTCCCACCCTCTCTAGGAAGCTTTGGTACATCCCAGGAGTCTGGACTGATCCGGGTACGTACAGGGTAAAGAAAATTGGTTCTTACCTGATAATATTCGTTCCTGTAGTACCAACGGATCAGTCCAGAGCCCGCCCGGGTTAGAGGGGAAAGTCATCCGCTCAACCGTATTCTTTTCAGAAAACTTCTGTTTGGTTATGAATTTACAGGTTTTATTTCAAAGTTGTTTGACACGGTTTTTTATGTCAGTTTATTGCATATAGTGTGTTTTCAGCTTGGGTACAGATCAATACTGAGCTACTGCAGGTGGCACCAAGGTTTTCAAGCAGTGTCAGCGAGGCTTTTCTCTGTTTCCATCTGCTGGCAGGGATGAATAAACCCAGGAGTCTGGACGGATCCATTGGTACTACAAGAACGAATATTATCAGGTAAAAACCAATTTTCTTATTTCAATTACCCCAATATTGACTGGGTAAATGTAACATCAGGACTTGCTAGAGACATAAAGTTCCTGGATATACCGTATTTTTCGCTCCATAAGACGCACTTTTTTTCCCCCAAAGGTGGGGGGAAAATGTATGTGCGTCTTATGGAGCGAATATAAAAAAAAAACCAAACAAAAATCTAACAAACACCCCCCCCCCCCCCCGACTCCCCCAAGACCTGCCGAATTAATTTCCTGCAACCCCCCACCCTCCTGACCCCCCCAAGACCTGCCAAACGTCCCTGGTGGTCCAGCGGGGGTCCAGGAGCGGTCCGGGAACGATCTCCTGGGCGTGAGCCGTCGGCTGCCAGTAAACAAAATGGCGCCGACGGCCCTATGCCCTCACTATGTCACTGAGACCGACCGCTGCTATTGGTCGGTCTCAGTGACATAGTGAGGGCATAGGGCCGTCGGCGCCATTTTGTTTACTGGCAGCCGACGGCCCTATGCCCTCACTATGTCACTGAGACCGACCAATAGCAGCGATCGGTCTCAGTGACATAGTGAGGGCATAGGGCCGTCGGCTGCCAGTAAACAAAATGGCGCCGACGGCCCTATGCCCTCACTATGTCACTGAGACCGACCAATAGCAGCGGTCGGTCTCAGTGACATAGTGAGGGCATAGGGCCGTCGGCGCCATTTTGTTTACTGGCAGCCGACGGCTCACGCCCAGGAGATCGTTCCCGGACCGCTCCTGGACCCCCGCTGGACCACCAGGGACGTTTGGCAGGTCTTGGGGGGGTCAGGAGGGTGGGGGTTGCAGGAAATTAATTCGGCAGGTCTTGGGGGGGTCAGGGGGGTGGAGGTTGTTAATTTAAAGGGTTGGGATGGGGGTTTGGGGGTTCCCACAGAAAGAAAAATTTTCTGATCTGGGGAGTGGACCGAAATGGCCCTCCCCAGACCCGAAAACAAAATGGGGAGAAAAAAAAAAACTATGCACTCCCCTAATTTGCTCCATAAGACGCCCAGACGCAGAGCCGGTTTAGCACAATTTTTTTTTTTTTTAAATTTTCCCCCTCTGAATCCTAGGTGCGTCTTATGGTCAGGTGCGTCTTATGGAGCGAAAAATACGGTAATAAAGATTGCTTCATGGAACAATTGGTTCAGGAACCAACAAGAGAGGGAGCTATTTTAGATTTAATTCTTAGTGGAACGCAGGATTTGGTGAGAGAGGTAACTGTGATGGGACCACTTGGCAACAGTGATCATAATGTGATCAAATTTAAACGAATAGCTGGAAGGGGGACAATAAGTAAATCTGCAGCTCTAACACTAAACTTTCAAAAGGGAAACTTTGATAAAATGAGGAAAATAGTTAAGAAAGAAACTGAAAGGTGCAGCTGCAAAGGTTAAAAATGTTCAACAGGCTTGGACACTGTTTAAAAATACAATCCTAGAAGCGCAGTCCATATGTATTCCATGCATTAAAAAAGATGGAAGGAAGGCAAAACGATTACCCATCATGGTTAAAAGGTGAGGTGAAAGAGGCTATTTTAGCCAAAAAACATCCTTCAAAAATTGGAAGAAGGATCCATCTGAAGAAAATAGGATAAAACATAAGCATTGTCAAATTTAGTGTAAAACATTGATAAGACAGGTGAAGAGAGAATTTGAAATGAAGTTGGCCACAGGGGCAAAAACTCATAATAAAACCTTTTTTAAATATATCCGAAGCAAAAACCCTATAAGGGAGTTGGTTGGACAGTTAGATGACAGAGGGGTTAAAGGGGCTCTTAGAGAAGATAAGGCCATTGCAGAAAGACTAAATGAATTCTTTGCTTCTGTGCTTACTAATGAGGATGTTGGGGAGATACCAGTTCCGGAGATGGTTTTCAGGGGTGAGGAGTCAGACGAACTGAATGAAATCACTGTGAACCTGGAAGATGTAGTAGGCCAGATTGACAAACTAAAGAGTAGCAAATCACCTGGACCAGATGGTATGCATCCTAGGGTACTGAAGGAACTCAAAATGAAATTTCTGATCTATTAGTTAAAATTTGTAAACTATCATTAAAATCATCCATTGTATCTGAAGACTGGAGGGTGGCCAATGTAACCCCAATATTTAAAAAGGGCTCCAAGGGCGATCCGGGTAACTATAGACCAGTGAGCCTGATTTCAGTGCCGGGAAAAATAGTGGAAACTATTCTCAAGATCAAAATCGTACAGCATATAGAAAAAGACATGGTTTAATGGAACACAGTCAACATGGATTTACTCAAGGGAAGTCTTGCCGAACAAATCTGCTTCATTTTTTTGAAGGGGTTAATAAACATGTGGATAAAGGTGAACCAGTAGATGTAGTGTATTTGGATTTTCAGAAGGCGTCTGACAAAGTCCCTCATGAGAGGCTTCTACGAAAACTAAAAAGTCGTGGGATAGGAGGCGATGTCCTTTCATTTATTTATTTATTTATTTATTTATTGTTTTTGTTATACCGAGTTTCTTGACAGGCATCACATCAACCCGGTTTACAATTAACAAAGTGTGAAAAACATAACGTAGCGTAGTAAACAATATTCTCAATAAAAACCTTGAACTTTAAATACAGGGAATCAGAAAAAGGATGTGAGAAAGTTACAATAAAACAGGGAAAATTAACTTGGAACTGGAAGGGGGGAGAGAAAAGAACAGAGCAATATTTACATTTCAGCCAATTAATGTAAAAAATTAGCAAGATGAGTAAATAAGACTATGCGAATAAATGTGGCGGTAAATCACTGTGAGATGGAACATACGTAACCAGAAGGCTAAGTATGACACAGAATATGAATAAATAATCAAACCAGTTTGTAATCTTTCATGGATTACAAACTGGTTAAAAGACAGGAAACAGAGAGTAGGATTAAATGGTCAATTTTCTCAGTGGAAAAGGGTAAACAGCGGAGTGCCTCAGGGATCTGTACTTGGACCGATGCTTTTCAACAATGAATGATTTCAACAATAAATGATCTGGAAAGGAATACGAGAGGTTATCAAATTTGCGGATGATACAAAATTATTCAGAGTAGTTAAATCACAAGCAGATTGTGATACATTACAGGAGGACCTTGCAAGATTGGAAGATTGGGCATCCAAATGGCAGATGAAATTTAATGTGGACAAGTGCAAGGTGATGCATATAGGGAAAAATAACCCTTGCTGTAGTTACACAATGTTAGGTTCCATATTAGGAGCTACCACCCAGGAAAAAGATCTAGGCATTATAGTGGATAATACTTTAAAATCGTCAGCTCAGTGTGCTGCAGCAGTCAAAAAAGCAAACAGAACGTTAGGAATTATTAGGAAGGGAATGGTTAACAAAACGTGAATTGTCATAATGCCTCTGTATCGCTCCATGGTGAGACCGCACCTTGAATACTGTGTACAATTCTGTTTGCCGCATCTCAAAAAAAGATATAGTTGCTATAGAGAAGGTTCAGAGAAGGGCAACCAAAATGATAAAGGGGATGGAACAGCTCCCCTATGAGGAAAGGCTGAAGAGGTTAGAGCTGTTGAGCTTGGAGAAGAGACAGCTGAGGGGGGATATGATAGAGGTCTTTAAGATCATGAGAGGTCTTGAATGAGAAGATGTGAATCGGTTATTTACACTTTTGGATAATAGGAGGACTAGAGGGCACTCCATGAAGTTAGCAAGTAGCACATTTAAGACTAATCAGAGAAAATTCTCACACTCAATGCACAATTAAGCTCTGGCATTTGTTGCCAGAGGATGTGGTTAGTGCAATTAGGTTTAAAAAGTTCTTGAAGAAGTCCATTAACTGCTATTAATCAAGTTGACTTAGGGAATAATCACTGCTATTAATTGCATCAGTAGCATGGGATCTTCTTAGTGTTCGGGTACTTGCCAGGTTCTTGTGGCCTGGTTTGGCCTTCTGTTGGAAACAGGATGCTGGGCTTGATGGACCCTTGGTCTGACCCAGCATGGGAATTTCTTATGAGGGGGAATGTTATCTTTTACTGTACCTTCGCTGGGCAATGGATAAGAACTTACCATTGCAAAGACTATATATGTCAATATTATTAAAATGAAAGATTTACACACAAATCTTCCACTGGTCCTGCTTCCACGCCGTTATTGCATAGTCTCTCTTGCCCAACCCTGTGGTCCGGCATTGGGTTGCATCTTACTGGTTTGGCAGCAGTCGTGATGCAGAGTCATCCGTTGGCACTGGAAAAGTGCCAATGGATGACTCTGCCAGCGCCGTGATGGGGGTGGCCTGCCATCAGCCCCATGCCAGAGCACTGCAGTGAGTACAGGAGCCACAGGAATGGGGTAGGCAGTTAAACTCTGTGCCCGTTAGCAGTGGTACCCACGCATCTAAATTGGGGGACCATCCATTACTCACTTGCAGATGAAGGGATTGTTACGCTCTACACTCCTGTGGACGGAGGAGTTAGCAATCTGATATGCTCAGCTCCTGTAGAGGGAGTAGTCAACAATCTCTTAGGGTTTGCACTGCGGAGTAGCAATCTGTTATGAATCTGTTGCTGAAGACTCCTGATGGAGAAGGAGTAGCAATCTGTTACCAGCGGAGTGCTTGGAGAGGGCACTCAGCTGTAGAGGAAGGTAGATAGGTGGATCCTTGGGCTGATGGCAGATGACTGCGCTCCCAGGAGGATATCCTGAGAGGGACCACCGGCTAGGCTTGAGTACGGAGACAGACACAGATAGTTCTTTATTAGACAGGTTAGTAGAACCACCAGAGGTGGCAGTAGTGAGCTGATATGCCCGGCCGGGCTGAAGTCTCTCAGGTACTGGAACAGCAATCCCAGGGTTGCTGAGCTGTAGAGAAACTATAGATAGTGAGTAGACAGGGTATGCTGTGTTCATAGCCAGAACTGGATGACAAAACTCACATAAGGTCTTTAGAAAGCTCAGTAGCTGGAAAGGGTTAGGCCCTCGAGGAGCGAGTACCTGGTTCCAGGGAAAACAGAGCACGATGGTAACTCACAAATGTCTGTATCTGCGATAGCTTCCAGGCAGTAGAAAATCTTCAGAGTGTCCAGGAACATGGGCCCTCGAGGAGCGAGTACCGGTTCCTATCTGCAATCTGAAATAAAGAAAAGAGCGAGGCCCCCGAGGAGCGGGTACCCCTGGTAAGTCCGAGGAGGCAGAGTAGATTGGGAGTAAAGCCGAAGCAATCCCCTTGCTAACACGATTCGTTAGCGAATACTGAGATCTTTTATATTGGAAGCAGATGACATCTCTGGGGGATGCCCCGAGGTTCGCGCCCTTGCTGGTACATAAATCTGAGCGCGCGTGCCCTAAGTCATCAGGAACATGGCGGATCTGCAGTGTCGTGCCGGTCCGAGGATGCCGGAGGGAGTCGCCACAGAGGTAAAGAGGGTGGAGTGAGGGCGTTGAGCAGCGATGGATGCAACAGGGATAATGTAGTGTCCATAATTAACCCTAAGTTATGTACCTGATTAGATATTTGAATTACTTTTTCACTAATAGTCAAAGAAATGGTAACATCTGGAGCTGGATATTTTACTAAATATGACATTTCAGTCTTCTCAACAATTAGAATAACTATGTGCCTATAGATTTTACATGTACAAGTGCATGTTACATGTGAAATGGCTTTTGAAAATTGCTGTGTTGTATGCTACATTTCCATGCGCAGCTCCTTTGAAAATTACCTCCTATGTTTTGCTTTGTCCACAAGGTTCATGACCTGTGTGCATGAGCACGTGTGCTCAGCTTAGAGGGAACAATGATCCTGAGGAATAATCTGAGGGAAGAGATACCTAAATGGGATTTGCAGAAGAAATAATTGATAGGAATATTTATTTGTTTTTATATACCGATTTTCGAAACAAGTATCACATCGGTTTACATGGTAACTTGAGTGATAGTTTGACAACAGGTCATCTTATCCTTTTACATTGAAACATTATAGAACGACTTAAATTAACAGAACAACATGATTTTAACTAGTTGTCTTAACAGAATAACATGTTCTATTGTAATGTATTTAGTTCACTACACATCCTGTTTATCCTCACCTGTTTTATGTCAAAACGTATTTGTTGCGTAAGTTACTGTTATACTGTAAACTGATGTGATATCTTTGAGGAATGTCGGTATATAAATCAATAAATAAATAAAATAAATGAATTTTCTCAGATTATCTTAGCGGTATGGCATGACATTTAGTGGATTATCTTAATATGATAGTGAATTTTAAGGAATTATGTTAACAGTACATCATTGCATTTAGTGCTACAATGTTGTGAAGTGAGCTTGATTGATGCATATTGGATATTCACAAAGAGTGTTGTGCTTTGTCAGGTTAAGTGTGGTTATGATTTGTATCCGTATTGGTGGGATGACTGTTAGTTGTGTAGGCTTTTTGGAATAGCCAGGTTTTAAGTGATTTCTTAAAGATCTGTGATGAGGGTTCTGTTTTGAGATTTGATGGTAGTTTGTTCCACAGCGTAGGGCCTGCTATTGAGATTGCACGTGCTCGAGTTGAGGTGAGATGAGCCTGTTTATTGGAGGGGATGGGAGGTGTGTGGATAAGGCTGTCTGTTAGCCAGTCTGTCGTTTTGTTGTGGATTGATTTGTGCATGAGGGTACGGGCTTTGTATTGAATTCTGTGGGTTATCGGGAGCCAGTGGAGGTCTTTTAATATGGGGATGATGTGTGTGGATCGTTTGCTGTTTGTGATGGATCTGGCTGTTGCATTTTGCAGTAGTTGGAGGGGCTTTAGGGTGGAGGTTGGGAGCCCAAGGAGAATGGGGTTACAATAGTCGAGTTTGGAGACTATGAGGATTTGGAGTACTGATAGATAATCTTGGAATAGTAGCAGGGGTTTGATCTTCTTGAGGACTTGAAGTTTGAAGTATCCTCCTTTTATTATTGTGTTTATGTATGTTTTCAGATTGAGGTCGGAGTCTAAGATAACGCCTAGGTCTCTTGTAGTTGAAACGAGTTGGCTCTTGATTTGCGAGAAGGATCGGTCTTGGGTGTTCCATGCTGGGGGTTTGTTAGAAATGTATAAGATTTCTGTTTTTGTGTGATTAAGGGTGAGCGATATTTGGGATAGAAGTTTTTGGATTTGGGTTAAGATGGAGTTCCATTGCTGCAGGGTGTTCTGTGTGTTTTCTTTGGTGGGGAGGAAGAATTGGCATAGAGGAAGAATTGGAGTTTTAGGTCGGTTAGGAGTTTGCATAGTGGGAGCATGTAAATGTTGAAAAGAGTGGAGGAAAAGTGCAGATCCTTGGGGGACACCGTGAGGTAGGGGGAATTGTTTTGATTCATTGTTGAGTGATACTTTGTATGTTCTGTTGGATAGATAGGAGCTGAACCATTTTGTTGTGGTGCCATCTAGTCCAATCTCATTCAGTCTGGTTATTAGTGTTGTGGTTGACTGTGTTGAATGCGGCGGATATGTCTAGCAGTATTAGAAGGTAGGATTTGCCGGCGTCTAAACCTCTGAGTGCTGAGTCGGTTAGGGTTAGTAGTGGGGTCTCTGTGCTTAGAGTTTTCCTGAATCCGTGTTGTGATAGGTATAGAATTTTTTGGGATTGCAGGTGTTCGGAGAGTTGGACGTTTACAGTTTTTTCTAGAATTTTTGATATGAAAGGGAGGTTTGATATGGGTCTGTAGTATCAAGGTGTGGCTTTTTGAGTATAGGTTTGATGATGGCACATTTCAGAGCTGCAGGGAAGATTCCTTGTTCTAGGGATATGTTGATATCTGCTATAGGTTTGGCGATGGTTTATTAGCTTCAGGGTTTATCTTTTGAATGAGGTTTATCTCTGTGGAGGCAGTGGATTCGAAGGCAGTTCAAGTGGTGACTGTCCTGGATTGGGGGGGTCAGTGTTTCCTTGGTTGCTTGGGGGGGGGGGGGCGCATTTATCAGTTTGGTGGGTGTGTCCAAGAAGAACTGGGCTAGTTTGTCACATGTTATTGTGGCATTTCCGTTGGTGGGTGGAGTTTGTGTGGGTTGTGTAAGTTTGGAGACGAGGTTAAAGAGGGCTCTTGGGTTGTATTTATTTATTTATTTAAGTTTTTTATATACCAACATTCAGGACGATAGTCCCATCATGCTGGTTCACAAGAAACAGGGGTGCAATAATAATAAAACTTTACAATTTGAACAATAGTGCAGAAAAAGCAGTTACATATAACAAGGAAATCAATAACTTGGAGTGAGAAGGAAAATGAAGATCAGATAATTATATATAAGTATAGATAGCATTGAATAAATAACATTTATTAACGTTATTACTAGCGAAGCGTGTTGATTGATGGGAGATTAAATAATGTTGGAGTTAGGAAATGCCTGCGTGAACAGCCACGTCTTGAGTTTTTTCTTGAATGTTGAGATGCTGAGTTCCATTCTAAGATCCGGGGGAATGGAGTTCCATAAAGTTGGACCGGCTGTGGAGAATGCCCGATCTCTAAGCGTGATGTGTCTGGTAGTTTTGGCTGGAGGTACTTGAAGTGAACCTTTGTAAGCATCTCTTGTCGGTCTTGTAGAGTGGTGTAATCGTAGGGGGATATGGAGATCGATTGGAGCTAATTTTGGTGATCGTGGATTTTCTTTGCATAGTATTCACGTTTGACGCTGACAATGTTAGTTTTGTAGGTGTGTAGTATTGTTCTGAATTTGTCTAGGTGGTGTGGTGTGGGATCTTTTCTCCATTTTTTTTCCACTTGTCGGAATAGTCGCTTGATGTTTTTCAGCTCATGTTTGTACCACTGTGTTTTGAGAGTGTTCTCAGTTCTGATTTCTTTGGTGATGGATTGGGCATTTTGATTTTGCGATTTCAGCGTGGATGGTGAGCCATGAGTTTGTGGCTGTATTTGCTGTGTTGAGGTTGAGGTCTTTTAAGGCGTCTGGGAGGGCTTCTGCAATTTCTTCACTGGGACATGGTTTGGGGAATTTGATGTATTTTTTTGTTGCTGATGGTTTCTGTGTGGTTGACTTTGAGTTGAAGAGTGGTTTGGATGAGTTTGTGGTCAGACCATGGGATGTTTGTTATCGTGAGGGGGTTGTTGGTGCGAGATGTCTTGTTGATGAAAATAAGGTCAAGGGTGTGACCAGATTTTTGAGTCGGTGCATTGACTATTTGTTCGAAACTGATGGCTGACATGGTGTCGAGCAATAGTTTGCATGTGGGGGACTGGGGGGTGGTGTCTATGTGGAGGTTGAAGTCTCCCAGGATGATTGCTGGTAGGTTCATGTAATAATGAAATACGACGAGTGGGATAATCAAATTTGCAGATGACACAAAATTGTTCAGAGTAGTTAAATCACAAGCAGATTGTGATAAATTGCAGGAAGACCTTGTGAGACTGGAAAATTGGGCATCCAAATGGCAGATGAAATTTAATGTGGATAAGTGCAAGGTGATGCATATAGGGAAAAATAACCCATGCTATAATTACACAATGTTGGGTTCCATATTAGGTGCTACAACCCAAGAAAGAGATCTAGGTGTCATAGTGGATAACACATTGAAATCGTCAGTTCAGTGTGCTGCGGCAGTCAAAAAAGCAAACAGAATGTTAGGAATTATTAGGAAGGGAATGGTTAATAAAACGGAAAATGTCATAATGCCTCTGTATCGCTCCATGGTGAGACCGCACCTTGAATACTGTGTACAATTCTGGTCGCCGCATCTCAAAAAAGATATAATTGCGATGGAGAAGGTACAGAGAAGGGCTACCAAAATGATAAGGGGAATGGAACAACTCCCCTATGAGGAAAGACTAAAGAGGTTAGGACTTTTCAGCTTGGAGAAGAGACGACTGAGGGGGGATATGATAGAGGTGTTTAAAATCATGAGAGGTCTAGAACGGGTAGATGTGAATCGGTTATTTACTCTTTCGGATAGTAGAAAGACTAGGGGGCACTCCATGAAGTTAGCATGGGGCACATTTAAAACTAATCGGAGAAAGTTCTTTTTTACTCAATGCACAATTAAACTCTGGAATTTGTTGCCAGAGGATGTGGTTAGTGCAGTTAGTATAGCTGGGTTTAAAAAAGGATTGGATAAGTTCTTGGAGGAGAAGTCCATTACCTGCTATTAAGTTCACTTAGAGAATAGCCACTGCCATTAGCAATGGTTACATGGAATAGACTTAGTTTTTGGGTACTTGCCAGGCTCTTATGGCCTGGATTGGCCACTGTTGGAAACAGGATGCTGGGCTTGATGGACCCTTGGTCTGACCCAGTATGGCATTTTCTTATGTTCTTCTTCTTATGTTCTTATGTGGGATGGGATGATTTCAATTAGGGTGGATGTGTGTTGGTCCAGGCATTTGGGGGGAGTGTAGACCAGCATGATTTGAAGGGGTCTATCTCCAGAGGTGGAGGTTGATTGATGGGGTGTTGTGTGAATTTGAACTTCTTTGAGGCAAGGAAAATTAATCCCCCTCTTTTTTTTTTAGGTCTTGGTAGGGAGAAGATATGATAGGCTGAGTGGGGTAGCTGGTTGATAATTGCTGTGTCAGATTTTTTGAGCCAGGATTCTGTTATGCAGAGGACGTCAGGTCAGTTGTCCATTAGGAGATCATGTAGAATGGGGATTTTTTTGGAGAAAGATTAGGCATTAATCAGGACGAGAGATAGAATGGATAGTGTTGTGTGCGTTTTGGTTTAGGGGGATGATTGTGAGGTGTCTTGGTCGTTGGTGTGTAGGTGGTAATCGTAGTTAGTGGTTTATGGGCGTGGGTGCGTGTAGTGCTTAGTGTTGAGGGAGGGGTGGATGTGTGTTGGTGGGGGAGGGCAGTGGAGTTATATTCCCTGTGGAGGAACAGGTAGGATATGCCGTGGATGGAAGGGGCTGTGTTGTGGGTAGAAGCAAAAGGAGGGACTGTGGTCTTATGAGCAGCTGGGGGGGGGGGGTTAGGCCCCTTTGTCACGCTCCTTAGGCGCGAGACGCCTGAGGGGAAGTCCTGATTTTAGTAGGTCCTCCCAGCCAGATGTGAGGTACGCCGGGGGAATAGATAGATATAGCAGTAATATAGTAATTGTTCACCTACAATAAATTTATGTATGGTACAAAATAGCCCAAAATTAGAGGACGTTCGTAACAGCTTATGCTCTATATCCTAAGTTATTGGAGGAACATACCAAGCATTGGCAACGTCAAGGTTTATACAAAGAGTTGTTGGGGGCAATATACAGAGAATTTAATGCAATTCTTAATTCAAATTCCATGAGTAGTCCCAGCAAGGTGGATTAAGCTTATGTACAGTGATTTTGGTGGTGTGTGTATCATTGGTGAATCCCAAATGCTGGTTCCTGAAGGATATTGTGTATATTATTACTCCTAGGGGAATTCTGCGCTACTGCGGAACGCAGAATTTGCACAGAATTGCCAAATTCTGTGCAGAAAATAGAAGACCCCAGCATGCTGCGAACAGAGCACGCCCCGCGGCACACGCTCCGTTCACGGCGAAGATGAAGGCCTGGCACATGGGGGCCTTCCCTTTTTGCTGCAAATGGAGCGAAAAGAGAAGGCCCCCCATGTGCTGTGGGACGCGCTCAGTTTGTGGCGAAGATGAAGGCCCGGCGTGCCGATTTTCGCTGCTAACGGCACACCAGGCCTTCATCTTCACTGTGAACGGAGTGCGTCCCACGGCCTGCCTGTGAGAGAGAGGAGAGGGGGTGTGGAGGAGGGTGAGAGACAGCTTGGTTGGTAAGAGGGGGATGTTTGAGTGTGGGTTTCAGCGAGAGGGAGCCTATATGAAGAGATTGTGAAGGAGTGTGTGTGTGAGAGATTGGGAGCTCATGTGTATGAAAAAGGGATCGTGTGTATGTGACGGCGCTGGCCTGTGTGAAGGGATAGTGTATGTGTGAAACAGAGCCTGTGTGAAGGGGGCGTGAGGATGTATGTGTGAAAGAGAGAGGGACCGTGTGTGTGTGTGTGTGTGTGTGTGAGAGAGATTGGGAACTCATGTGTATGAAAAAGGGATCGTGTGTATGTGACTGCGCTGGCCTGTGTGAAGGGATAGTGTATGTGTGAAACAGAGCCTGTGTGAAGGGGTGCATGAGAGACATAGGTAGCCTGTGTGAGGATGCACGTGTGAAAGAGAGGGACCGTGTGTGTGTGTGTGTTAGAGAGGGAGCCTGTATGAGGGTGTGTGTATGTGGAAGGGACACAGTGAAGTTCTAGGGAAATTCTGCAACTTTAAGTAATAACTTTTTTCTGAAATAATTTAAAATGTAATTACTTAAAGACTCATGTGTCCCAAAGGTTTAGAATATTATATAAACGTGAAATCACAGCATCATATAGAATGTATCTAAAGGAAGACCTCATACAAGGCATACATTGATCAGTGCTGATTAGCATCAAAGTACACCGCCAATATAATCATGGGTCTGTGATGTGCTGATCAACTTTTTTTTCTTTTTTTTAGCTCAAGTGAGTGTGTGGTCCATTTTAGACCCGTATTTCATTATGCATAATAGCACTTAACTTAATGAAGTCGAGGAACGCCAAGAACATGGTCGCGAGGTCGTATCCAAAACCAAGCCCGACACGGACCGCGTTTCGGCTTTACAAGCCTTCTTCAAGGGCTGGAAAACTCTGTGGATGTAAAAATTATTTGTAACATCATTTATAAAAAATCACCAACATTAAATCCTTACAAAGCGTAGGTACTAACGTGACAGTGCGGTAGTGGCATACTACAGCTAGTAATGTTTCTCCTCTACCGGAGGGGCCGCATTCGCGCGCTTTTTCAAGATATGCAGACCAATGGGACAGAAGGTCCACCCAGGAAATGACGTCAGCCGTTGTTAAGAGACACAGAAATGGGTAGGTCATAGCAACGAATACCATTCAATGGCTGCGTTAAGACCATCTGGGTGCATGCAATTCAGATGGAAAATCCAGCGTTGTTCACAGAAGTTGAGAAGCTTTTGAAAATCACCCCCTCTCTTCGTCAATAGTATCCGATCAATGACACGCCACCTAAGGTCGCCAAAAAGATGATGCATATCAAGACAATGTTGAACGATCAATGTGCTCAATCTTTGGATGGCATTACGTGGACTGATAATGCTGGGCTGGTTCACACATCTCGTTTTCATTCAGACTGTACTACATCTTACGTCATATACCTCATTGTGTGCCCCTGCTCTAAATTCTATGTGGGGAGAACAAAGCGCCCTATCCGCACGAGACTGATTGAGCACCGTAGTTGTCTGAATACAGGCAAAGTAAATGCCCCTATCGTTCAACATTGTCTTGATATGCATCATCTTTTTGGCGACCTTAGGTGGCGTGTCATTGATCGGATACTATTGACGAAGAGAGGGGGTGATTTTCAAAAGCTTCTCAACTTCTGTGAACAACGCTGGATTTTCCATCTGAATTGCATGCACCCAGATGGTCTTAACGCAGCCATTGAATGGTATTCGTTGCTATGACCTACCCATTTCTGTGTCTCTTAACAACGGCTGACGTCATTTCCTGGGTGGACCTTCTGTCCCATTGGTCTGCATATCTTGAAAAAGCGCGCAAATGCGGCCCCTCCGGTAGAGGAGAAACATTACTAGCTGTAGTATGCCACTACCGCACTGTCACGTTAGTACCTACGCTTTGTAAGGATTTAATGTTGGTGATTTTTTATAAATGATGTTACAAATAATTTTTACATCCACAGAGTTTTCCAGCCCTTGAAGAAGGCTTGTAAAGCCGAAACGCGGTCCGTGTCGGGCTTGGTTTTGGATACGACCTCGCGACCATGTTCTTGGCGTTCCTCGACTTCATTAAGTTAAGTGCTATTATGCATAATGAAATACGGGTCTAAAATGGACCACACACTCACTTGAGCTAAAAAAAAGAAAAAAAAGTTGATCAGCACATCACAGACCCATGATTATATTGGCGGTGTACTTTGATGCTAATCAGCACTGATCAATGTATGCCTTGTATGAGGTCTTCCTTTAGATACATTCTATATGATGCTGTGATTTCACGTTTATATAATATTCTAAACCTTTGGGACACTAGCGTTTATGTTTGCTGCTTTGTTGACCCGCTATCCCTGCCTTATTTTTAGTGCTATAAGAGATCAGTTCTCTATTTGATTACTTAAAGACTGTCATGTAAATTGTGTTATTTTGACCAATATAAAGTTTTCAGAATTTTCAGTTTTTGTGCGCAGAATTCCCCCAGGAGTAATATTATAGCAACTACACTGAAGTCAATCAAGTAATAAAGAGTAGACTTTCCTAGGGAAGTCATTCACGTGTGTTTTTTCCAACAATGTAATACACAAAGACATTTAAAAAAAACGGAGATGCATCAGCAATGACTCATAGGATATGCTGACTTCTCACTAAGAGAGGTAAGAATTTTTTAAAAAATAGCAATGGCTTGTTTTGTGCTATATTATATACAATACATAAAACAAAACAGTATTTTACATTTTTATGATTTTATTTTGTATTCCGCCTTGAACAATGGTGTTCTATTGTGCAGAAGATAAACATTTTTATATAAGACTTTGCGAAACAGAATCAAATGCTTATGAGCATACTCTAAAAATGGCTTTTATTAAATAAAAACAATTCTGTACAAAACTAATACTTTTTAGTTTTACCTTTTCATTTTGCAATCCATCCCGAGGGCCAACTTCAACTATTTTAACCTTGTTTGGAAATGAACCAGTGGTTGATGGATCATTCTTTAAAGCAAAAGAACAAAAAATAGAGCTTACCAATTGGGTGCAGGAAAAGTTACCCAGGTAACTAACAAGATAGTCAGCAAAACTCAGCCAGGTAAGTGATCCGCTAAAACATGTGACTAAAGGTACCCAGGTATCTTTAGGACAGTAATTTCTCCAAGGACCCTTATCACATAAATATTGACCCAGTTTAGGAATTCCACCAGTATGTACTAAAGTAATATTGGCCCAGCCTTTACCATATTTACATAGATACCTATTTATATATTTAAAAACTTTTCTATACCGTCGCTAAGTTATATACCATCGCAACGGTTTACAAATAGGCACATAGACTAAGGTAAGTAAATGTAGGATATCGTACATTCTAACAGGTGCCAATAAAGTTCGGTTACAATTTCATAAATAAAATCATTATTTGAGTAATGTTGGTCAAGTCCAGGTATATTATTATATCATTAATGTGAGAAATGGTTTTTGCCTATGGTGGGGTGTTTATCTGAGGACAGCAGCATGGAGGTCCTCAGACATGGTGACATCATCAGATGGAGCCCGGCACCCTGGAGCACTGAGGCATCCAAGATGCACTGTGGTCTGGTGCCCTCGAGGCTCCTTTGTGGTGTCCAGACAGAGAATCAGGGTGCATCGTGCTGTCCCTCCGCTGGGAACGTCGGGCATCTGAGGCCCCACCTGGCTTCGTGCACCATTGGTGCTAATGAGCACTAGGGTTCTTGTTGTGGCTATCATCAGCCTTGGCCATTGGCGAGGGATGCCATCGAGCTCACAGCATCGATGCCTTCAGGAATATAGGTGAGCTGAGAGGAACAGTTGATGGCGCTGGAAGTCATTGGTTCCTTTGGGTACCAGTCCCTTGACATCTTCAGGCACCAAGGTCTCCATCAGTGCCATCGATGACCGTAGATGCCTGGGGTGCCATCGATGGTGCAGTGTACAGTTGAACTGTTCAACTGGTCAAGCTCCGAAGCCCTGGGCACAGCATCATTTGGTGCCATTGATACGATCCATCGATGGTGCCCCACATGTACTGTCACCTAAGTGGGTACCAGTGGACACAGTCAGAAGCCACAGGATACTACTAAAAAGAGTACCATGGACTTCACTGCTAACTTTATGTGACAGAAAGGGTGGTGAGCCATTCACAAAGCCATTTCAAGGGCTGTGCTTAGCCTCTTGGAGCATTATCAGGTACTGGGGGTACCATGGGGGTGATGCCATTGAACACCACCCAGCACCTCACCATCAGAGCACCAGTGGTACTGGGGATGCCATTGTTATACTGTTCCTATTGAATCCATTAGGAGTTAGTGCATCAGTGGAGCACAGCAGTGGTCAGACTGTTTTTTCTGGGGTCCCTCCGTTGATTACCATGGTGGCCTACCCCGTCTAAGGGTGGCTGTAAGTGGCAGACTTGATCGCTTATGAACCTCAGCAGTCAGTGACTGTAACCCAACTCTCACCTGGAGAGTTGAAAGGTTTATCAGGATCGGGAGGCCCCAATTACCATTGCTTTTCTGTCTCTTCAGGAAGGGGCAATACAACTGGGTTTCCATAGGTAGCCTTATGGGTTCCCCCCAGACACCTGGTTGTCCACCCCTATAATGGGTGGCCCTCGTTCTGTTTCCCGGAGAAGGGATTTTGCTGTTTCTAACTGGCAGTTGCTCTCTGTTCCCTTGGGGATTCAAGAGCAGGTCAAGCAGTAGTGCTCTTCTTAGATCATACTAAGGCACAGCAGGTCTATTTCGCCAGGGAACTATTCCAGAGTCGGTCTCCCCTTCGTACTTGGGGTCTCATCTTCGGGGCAGCTCCCCGGTGAAGATTAAGAAACCTTTGATACCTGCTGAGCTCAATGTGCATTTTCATGCATGACCACCATTTCCAGTCAGTCATTCTCGCCTGTAGGACCCTCTGTTAGAAGGGTTCTAATCCATTTAATTGGGTTCATTTGTCCCCCCCCAACTCCCTCTTGCCATATCTATGGCTGAGGGAGTTGGGGGGGGGGGGGGGACAAATGAATCCACAACAGAGGTGCTACTCTTTGGTTGCGGTGGCTTGTAAGCTATACTTCCCCATTTTAGGGATAACGCTGTCTGCGGAATAGGAGAGTCCTGGTTCATGCAACAGTTGTTCCATTTACTGGTCCACGTGCTTCCTTGGGGGGGGGGGGGGGGGGGGGGGGAAGTATATGTAATTATGATTGAGGTATTGATACCTATGCCAGGTTGGTGGGCAGTTTGTTCAGAGATCGCACTAACACTGTCATGGTACCCCTTAAGGTTTCCAGGTCAGTGAAGAAATCCTGTTCTACAGGGGTTTGCACTTGCAGCATCCCTGCTTCCTGTCTCTTGGAGGAGTGTTTTTGGCTTTCTTCCCTGGGGGAGGGGGGCAGGGGAGGGTAACTCCCTACTTGAATCAGCAGTGAATGGGATTGAGATATACAGCCTAGCGGAAGCAGTCTGCCTTCTTGTGTTCTTCGCTCCTTCCAACTTCCAGTTGGAATGTTGAGGGGAGGGGAAGGGAAGGAAAGCCAAGGCATCTGTGGTATATCTTAGTGTATACTGGCAAAGAATGATACATCACCTTTTCTCTGTTTTTTCGCCAAGTTCTGGCCAGTACTGCCTTTAGTTTTTCACACTTCACTGGATACCTTCCTGCTCACCTGAACTATCCTGTAGACAGGATGGATAGGCTTGCCCTTGACAGGGTACAGTGTGGGTAAGCTTCAAGCCTAGCTTAACTCTGTGCGCGGGGGTTTCAACTAGTGATCCCATTTTAGGGATTGCCTTTCCTCCCCTGATACTTGACTGTGTCCTGCATGGTCAGCTATGTTTGGAACTTTGACAAGTAAGATCTGTCATAGACCCTGCCAATGTTAGTGAATCTTCTTCCAAGCATTGCTTGGGTTTTTCTGCCCCTTGTGAATCTCAGCAAACATGGAGCACACTACTGCAAAAGCATTTTGTCCTTCAGATGCCAGTGGACCATAGTTTATTTCTGGAGCACTCTTGGTTTTTCAGTTGACTTGACACCAAAGGAAAATATGCGGTCTTCTTCCAAGAGTCCTTCTCTAGACCTACTGTCATTCTACACCTACTGTTGTTAGGGTTTATTGATCTGAAACCCTGCTTGTAATATTTTCCATGTTGCAAAGTATGTTTCTTGCTGGCGCTCGCATCACTCCCCTGCCTTAGGCACCTCTGCTATGAATCAGGGTTTTGTGTCTCAGTCTTTTCTATAGTTTTCTCTTTGTAGAACTCAACTCTTTTCCCACCAAGACCTCTTCGTGGGTCAACTGCCTCACAGGTAAAAGAGGTGGTGCTTTCAGCACTGTGCAATTTCCCGCTTTGTCCTGCTTGGACAGCTTATAGCTTGGGAATCACCCGTGTGTGAGGACTACTATCCTGCTTGACCTCTGAGAAAGCAGAGCTGCTTACCTGTAATGGAGAAATTACTTACCTGATAGTTTTGTTTTCCTTAATGTAGACCAATGGGTATAGTGTACTCCTGATAGCAGTTGGGAGACTAAGTCAGATTTCAATCTGACGTCAGCCTACATATACCCATGCAGGAAGCTCTGTTCTTTTAAGACTAATTGGAGAAAATTCTTTTCACTCAATGCACAATAAAGCTCTGGAATTTGTTGCCAGATGATGTGGTTAGTGCAGTTAGTGTAGCTGGGTTCAAAAAAGGTTTGGATAAGTTCTTGGAGGAGAAGTCCATTAATGGCTATTAATCAATTTTACTTAGGGAATAGCCACTGCTATTAATTGCAACAGTAGCATGGGATCTTCTTAGTGTTTGGGTAATTGCCAGGTTCTTGTGGCCTGGTTTTGGCCTCTGTTGGAAACAGGATGCTGGGCTTGATGGACCCTTGGTCTGACCCAGCATGGCAATTTCTTATGTTCTTCAATATTCTCTTTGAAAAGCAATTGTGGATATATGTGTGTTTTAATAACTTGATTAATTTGGCTAACTTAATTAACTTGAACTGGTTGAACTAATTTCCAACTGGAGACCACCAGTGCACTCAACTGATAAATGCCGAAACCCGGCAACTATGGGTGTCTTAACTAGAGGTAAAACCTGGCTTACCTGTGCTTGTCGTGCTCTCGGGGATTGTCATCCGAGGTTTCCGAACTTTGGGGCAACCTTGGGCAGGATGCTGAGTCCATCTGTCTACACTAAGGAAAACGAAATTATCAGGTAAATAATTTCTCCATTTCCTAGCGTGTAGCAGAAGGACTCAGGACCAATGGGATGTACAAAAGCTACTCCCAAACTGGATGGGAGGCTGCCCGTGGCCCACTTAGTACTGCCCTTGCAAATGCTGTGTCCTCCCGGGCCTGAACATCCAGGCGGTAGAACATCAAGAAGGTGTGAATGGAAGACCACGTTGCCGCCCAAAAGATTTCGACGGGTGACAGCATTTTAGTTTCTGCCCAGGATACTGCCTGGGCCCTTGTGGAATGGGCCTTGACTTGTAGAGGTGGAGGCTTTCCTGCCTCTATGTAGGCCGCCTTGATTACTTCTTTGTCCCAGCAGGCTATGGTTGCCCGCGAGGCCGCTTCCCCTGGTTTCTTCCCGATGTGAAGGACGAATAGATGGTCAGTCTTTTGTACGGATTCAGATCTTTCCAGGTATCTGACTAGGAGTCTGCCAACGTTAAGATGGCATAGAAGGTGTGAGTCTTCCGAGACCTTATGGTCATCTGGCGATGGTAGCGAGAAGGTTTGGTTTAGATGGAAATGAGAAACCACCTTTGGAAGGAAGGAGGGGACAATGCGGAGCTGTATGAATCCAGGTGTTAATATAAGGAACAGTTCCAGACAGGATAACGTTTGAAGTTCGGAGATGCGACGGGCTGAACATATTGCCACTAGGCATGCAGTCTTCAAGGTCTGGAGCCATAGTGACAGACCGCGTGTAGGTCTGAAGGAAGCTCCCGCCAGGAAGTCTAGTACTAGATTGAGATTCCATAGGGGCACTGGCCACTTTAATGATGGTCAGATTTGCTTGACCCCTCTCAGGAAACGTCTGGATGGGACAACAGACTGATGCCGTCCACTTTGGCTCTGAAGCAGGCCAGTGCGGCCACCTGAACCTTGATGGAGTTGAAAGACAACCCCTTCTTCAAGCTGTCCTGCAGACATTCCAGGATCATGGGGATTTTGACTGCCCGCGGAAGGATGTCGCGGTCCTTGCACCAGGCTTCAAATATTCTCCATATTCGTATGTACGTTAGGGACGTGGAAAACTTGCGTGCTCGGAGCAAGGTGTCAATCACTGCACCCGAGCGGATGCTCTTCTTCAGGAGAGTCCTCTCAGTGGCCAGACTAAGAGAATAGAGTTGGGTCTACGTGGATGATCGGTCCTTGCTGGTGCAGGTCCCTGTGTGGGGGTAGACAGAGGGTTCCCCACCAGACGTCTTTGCATGTCTGCATACCATGGCCTTCTTCGCCAGTCCAGGGCCACTAGAAGTACTAGCCCCCTGTGGTGTTCTATCTTGCAGATGATCCCGCCCAGTAGTGGCCATGGGGGAAAAGCGTACAGCATGTCCTCCTATGGCGAGGTCTGGACGAGGGCATCGATTCCTGGGGATTGTAGTTCTCGACTGCGGCTGAAGAACTTGGGAACCTGGGCATTGGACCAGGTTGCTAGAAGGTCCATGGCTGGTGTTCCCCAGCGGTTTACTAACAACTGGAAAGCTGTGGTCAACAGCATCCATTCCCCTGGGTCTAGACTCTCTCTGCTGAGATAATCCGCAGTGACGTTGTCTTTTCCTGCTATGTAGGCGGCTGAGATCCCTTGTAGGTTTGTTTCCACCCATGCCATTAGGGGGTTTATTTCCAGGGACACCTGTTGGCTTTTGGTTCCTCCCTGGTGGTTGATGTAGCCAACTGTTGTGGCATTGTCAGACATTACTCGGACCGATTCACCCTGGAGTCTGTGACTGAATTGAAGGCAGGCTAGTCTGACTGCCCAGGCTTCCAGTCTATTGAAGTTCCATCCAGTCTCTTCCTTGTCCCATTGCCCCTGGGCAGTCAGCTCCTGGCAGTGGGCTCCCCACCCTCGTAGGCTTGCATCCGTGGTGAGCAAGACCCAGGTTGGTGGGGATAGCCTTACTCCCTTGCTCAGATGGTCTTCTTGTAGCCACCATTGGAGCTGGGTCCGCACCTCTGCCGGTAGCTGGAGGTGAATGGAATAGTTCTGGGACATCGGGTTCCATCACGACAGTAGGGAACGTTGTAGTGGTCTCATGTGGGCCCTTGCCCATGGGACGACTTCTAGTGTTGATGTCATGAGGCTGAGGACTTGGAGGTAGTCCCATACCCTGGGGCAAAAACAGGTCAACAGGTTTCGCAACTGGTCCAGTTTCCTTCTCCTTGTAAGGGGAAGAACGATCTTGTTTGGTATCGAACCGGACTCCCAGGTATTCTAGTGATTGGGAGGGCTGCAAGCAGCTCTTGGTTGTGTTGACGACCCACCCGAGATTCTGCAGTAGATTCTCGACTCTGGTGGTCACCTGGTGACTTTCCTCTGGAGATATTGCCCTGATCAGCCAATCGTCCAGATATGATGTACAAGGATTCCTTCTTTCCTCAGTGTCGCCGCCACTACAACCATGATCTTGGTGAACGTCCGAGGGGCAGTAACTAGTCCAAAGGGTAGCGCCCAGAACTGGTATTGATGTTCCAGTATCGCGAAGCATAGAAAGCGCGGATGTTCTTGATTGACTGGGATGTGGAGATAGGCTTCTGACAGATCCAGAGAGGTCAGAAATTCTCTCAGTTGTACTGCCCTTATGACCAAGCGTAGGGTTTCCATGCGGACGTGTGGTACCCTCAGGTAGCGATTGACGGACTTGAGGTCCAGGATGGGCCAGAACGTTCCCTCTTTCTTGGGGATGATAAAATAGATGTAATAGTGCCCAGTATTTTGTTGGTGCGTGGGCACTGGTGCTATTGCCCTTAGGGCGAGTAGTTTTGTCAGTATGGTTTCCACCACCTTCCTCTTGGAGGGGGCGTGGCACGGTGATTTCACAAATTTGTCTGGAGGGATATTGTGGAAGTCCAGGTAATATCCCTCTCGAATGATGGTTAGGACCCACTTGTCCGACATTATCTCGAGCCATCTTTGGTAGAATAGGGCAAGCCTGCCCCCTATGGCTTCTTCCTGTGGATGGGTCTGTTGATTCTCATTGTGGAGGGCGTCTGAGCCAGCTCCCCTCTTGTTGTCTGTTCTGAAAGGACTGGCCCCTGCCTGTGGGGCGAGGTGTTTGGTATGTGTTTTTGTATGGTCTGAAATGCTGGTATCCTCTGCTCTTGGATCTTCGGGAAAAGGGGTGTTTGTTTCTTATTCTTGTCCTCCGGTAACCGAGGTACTGGGGATTCACCCCATTTGTCGGTTAACTTCTCCAGTTCACTTCTGAACAGGAGGGCTCCTTTAAAAGGCACTCTCGTGAATTTCATCTTGGAAGTCGCATCGGCTGACCAACTTCGGAGCCAGAGTTGCCTTCTGGCTGCCACTATGGATGAGACGCCCCTGGCTGAGGTGCGCACCAGGTCGGAGGTCGCATCCGTGAGGAAAGATTTCGCCGGTTCTAAAGTTTCGACGGACGTGGTGGCGTCCCGAGACAGCGACAAGCAGGCATGTGTCACCACGGCGCAGCAGGCAGCAATCTGCAGCGACATAGCTGTGACATCAAATGACTGTTTAAGAATGGATTCCTGACGTCTGTCCTGGGCATCCTTGAGTGCAGCTCCTCCTTCGTCTGGAATGGTGGTGCGCTTTGAGATCGCACAGACCATGGCGACCTCTTTGGGGAACCCCAGGAGTTCTTTGGCTGAGAGTTCCAGGGGGTATAGGGCTTCTAGGGCCCGTCCTCCTTTGAAGCTGGCCTCCGGGGCATTCCATTCCAGGTCAATCAGTTGTTGTAAGGCCTGCAGCATTGGGAAATGGCATGAGGCCTGAATGAGCCAGACCAGAACCGGGTTCGTCTATGGCTCCGCTGCAGAGCTTGTGCCTGGGATGGCCAGCGTCTTCAGGCTGAGACACGCGATCTGATAGCTCATCTTTGGAAAAGAAACGCATCATGGTTCGGTATGTTTCCATCCCTGGAGGGACTTCCCCTTCCTCCAGGATGTCCGGCTCTTCCTCAGAGGTGTCTGTGTCCCCAAAGGGGAGGCTTTTGTCCGGAGGAGGCATGTCTCGAGGAGGTCGAGAGGGGCCTGGAAGGTTTTGCTCTTCTGGCGGAGACTGTGGCTGTGTCATTGATTGCACCTGGACGAAGGTTTGCAGCCCTTTGAAGAATTCCACCCAGGAAAAGATCCCTGGGTCCATATTGAATCCAGCAATGTTCCCCAAGGAGCCCATCAGAGGAGGACCCAAGCCGGGGATAGAGAGGTCCGGTGTGCTGTCATTGGTGGAGCCGGATTCCTCTGCTGGCTGAGGGGGGCCTTGCCTCGGTTCCCCCAGAGCCTCTTCGCACTGTAGGCGTAGGGCAGAGGCCACTTCATGTTGTGCAGCTCTCAGGTGGCAGGCTGGGCAGAGGGCTTGTCCCTTGGCCAGCGGTGCCACGATTTGTGCGTGTATGTGTGCGCACCGGGAGGCTTGTGTGTTCCAGGTGCGCAGATGCTGTGCGTGCAAGACGTGGAAGATGTGCATACAGGTCTTAGGGAGATGCTCGTGCTGCTGTGCGCATGGCACAGATATGCACACTGCTGTGCTCACAAGTAGTTTGTGTGCCCGGCTCGCTGCTCTGCACACGGCTCAGGTGTGCGGACAATATGGCGACCAAGGGGGGGAAAATGGCTTCGACGACCACGCGGGCAAGATGGCGACCCTCCTCGAAGGGTCTCCACGTGGAAGGACCCTCGCACTGGATCGGGGCCTAGCCTGGACAGGGCTGCTCAACCCGATGGAACAGACGCCAGGTGACGATCCGTACAGCTCACCGAGCCTCGGAGACCGTAGACTTAAATAAAGTTTTCTACCTTACCTTGTCTCGGAGCTTAGGTCTCGTGCCGGGCACTCTCCGGCTGCAGGAGGAGAGGGGAATCCCTTCACCGCCATGCTCAGTATTGCACCCACTGCCTCTCAGCCACCTAGGGTGTTAAGTCCACGCTGGGAACAGACTTCCGGATCAAGTCTTACTTCTGAGGGATCTCGGAAATCACCTCAGGAATTTTCAACCGGGGGAGGGACCCTTAGGTATCACTGCAGGAGAGCAGGGCTCGTCTTGTAGAGGTAAGATTTTCTAACGCTGTGCGTGTGTAGAGTCCCAAACTGCTAAGGAGACCGAGAAATACTGACTAGCTGAGCTTCCTGCATGGGTATAGGTAGGCTGACGTCAGATTGAAATCTGACTCCGTCCCCCAACTGCTATCAGGAGTACACTATACCCATTGGTCCTGAGTCCATCTGCTACACGCTAGGAAACAGGTATTCTCCTAGGACAGCAGGATGTTAGTCCTCACAAAACCCTCCCACCTCCCCTGGGAGTTGCTTTCTCCATGTATTCGCTGTATCATGGACTGCCGACAGCTGCACATACTCAGTAGGGCATGTTTGAACGTTCTAGAATCTTTGAGATCAAAGTTCCAGGATGGGCTCCATCTGATGATGTCACCCCCATGTGTGAGGACTAGCATCCTGCTGTCCTCAGAGAACACCTGTTATAGGTAAGCAACTCTGCTTTATCCAACCTGACTTACCTGGATAAACCCCTTCAGTCAGTACGATAACTTTTAGCCATGCTCCTGGAATGCCTCCCACCCTCTTTTCATGCAGCTAAAATTTTAGCCAAGTGTCGATTTACTTGATTAAAATTTTGATCCTGAGAGGGCCAGGAAATATAACACTTGGGGTTTGTGTGGATTACTCAAGTTACCTGGACAGAACCTCCATACATACACACAAGTATCCTTAAAATCAGTGGTTCTTAATTTTTCCACCTGGGATAGAGTCTCAAAAGTATTACCTTATTTTATTAACAATTTATAGCTTGATTTTCCAATATATAAGCCCAAAGAAGGTTTAAAAAAATATTCACTATGAGGGGAAATTTCAAAAAGCATTTCCCCCCAAGTTGTCTGAAAATTGCTCAGCCCTTACCTTCCCAAAAGTATACCATGTGCATACTTTTAGGCAGGTAAGATGTAGACTGCCCCAGGGAAGAGAAAGGGACATAATGCACAGATTCCATTTTCAAAATTTATGCAATATTTCCAAGGAAAAAGTTACCTGAAGAGAAAGTAGGTATTTTTTTATTTTTTTTTTTAAGGCCGTTGCCAAAGGAAAAGTATGTTAAGAACATAGGAACATGCCATACTGGGTCAGACCATGGGTCCATCAAGCCCAGCATCCTGTTTCCAACAGTGGCCAATCCAGGCCATAAAAACCTGGCAAGTACCCAAAAACTAAGTCTATTCCATGTTACCGTTGCTAGTAATAGCAGTGGCTATTTTCTAAGTCAACTTAATTAATAGCAGGTAATGGACTTCTCCTCCAAGAACTTATCCAATCCTTTTTTAAACACAGGTATACTAACTGCACTAACCACATCCTCTGGCAACAAATTCCAGAGTTTAATTGTGCGTTGAGTGAAAAAGAACTTTCTCCGATTAGTCTTAAATGTGCTACTTGCTAATTTTTTTATTTTTTTTTTATATACCGACATTCATCTCCATTGAGATATCACACCGGTTTACATTCAGGTACTGGAGGTATTTCTCTATCCCCAGAGGGCTTACAATCTAAGTTTTTGTACCTGAGGCAATGTAGGGTAAAGTGACTTGCCCAAGGTCACAAGGAGTGACAGCGGGACTTGAACCCTGGTCTCCTGGTTCATAGTCCACTGCTCTAACCACTAGGCTATTCCTCCTCCCTAATTTCATGGAATGCCTATTCCTCCTCCCTAATTTCATGGAATGCCCCCTAGTCTTTCTATTATCCAAAAGAGTAAAAAACACAGATTCACATCTACCCGTTCTAGACCTTTCATGGTTTTAAACACCTCTATCATATCCCCCTCAGCAGTCTCTTCTCCAAGCTGAAAAGTCCTAACCTCTTTAGTCTTTCCTCATAGGGGAGCTGTTCCATTCCCTTTATCATTCTGGTCGCCCTTCTCTGTACCTTCTCCATCGCAATTATATCTTTTTTGAGATGCGGAGACCAGAATTGTACACAGTATTCAAGGTGCGATCTCACCATGGAGCGATACAGAGGCATTATGACATTTTCCATTTTATTCACCATTCCTTTTCTAATAATTCCCAACATTCTGTTTGCTTTTTTGACTGCCGCAGCACACTGAGCCGACAATTTCAATGTGTAATCCACTAGGACGCCTAGATCTCTTTCTTGGGTGGTAGCACCTAATATGGATCCTAACATTGTGTAACTAACATCGGTTATTTTTCCCTATATGCATCACCTTGCACTTATCCACATTAAATTTCATCTGCCATTTGGATGCCCAATTTTCCAGTCTCACAAGGTCCTCCTGCAATTTATCACAATCTGCTTGCGATTTAACTACTCTGAACAATTTTGTATCATCTGCAAATTTGATTATCTCACGTGACGTATTTCTTTCCAGATCATTTATATATATATTGAAAAATAAGGGTCCCAATACAGATCCCTGAGGCACTCCACTGCCTACTCCCTTCCACTGAAAAAATTGTCCATTTAATCCTACTCTCTGTTTCCCGTCTTTTAGCCAGTTTGCAAGCCATGAAAGGACATCGCCACCTATCCCATGACTTTTTACTTTTCCTAGAAGCCTCTCAAGAGGAACTTTGTCAAACGCTTTCTGAAAATCCAAGTACACTACATCTACAGTTTCACCTTTATCCCCATGTTTATTAACCCCTTCAAAAAAGTGAAGCAGATTTGTGAGGCAAGACTTGCCTTGGGTAAATCCATGCTGACTTTGTTCCATTAAACCATGTCTTTCTATATGTTCTGTGATTTTGATGCTTAGAATACTTTCCACTACTTTCCCATGCTACTGATGCCAGTAATAGCAGTGGCTATTCCTTAAGTCAACTTAACAAGTTTATGGACTTCTCCGCCAGGAATTTAACCAAACCTTTTTTAAACCCAGCTACACTGTCCTAACCTCATCTTCCGGCAACAAATTCCAAATCTTAACTCTGCATTAAGAGAAAAAGAATTTTGATTTGTTTTAAATGTGCTACTTGCTAACTTCATGGAGTGCCCCCCAGTCCTCCTATTATCCATAAGAAAAAATATCAGATTCACATTTACCTGTTCTAGCCCTCATGATTTTATAGACCATCATAGCCGTCTCTTCTCCAAGCTAAACAGCCCTAACATCTTTAGCCTTTCCTCAAGTGGGAAGCCATTCCATTCACTATAATTTTATTATTTTGGTTGTTCTTCTCTGAGCCTTCTCCAGTGCATCTATTTTATTTTTGAACTTGTACGTTCCCTTAGAAAATTGGTGCAAAGCCCAAGGAAAAGAGAACCCATGTACTTTATATCTATGTGGGTATTTCTGAAAATTCCCATCGACACCCACATAATCCATTTGCCCAGAAGTTATTATTGCTATTGTTTGTTCATTAACAAGGCAGCCTCTTCTCACAAGCTAATCCACCCATTCTATATATTCAGAGAGCTCCTTCTCAATGGACATGCCTTCACCACATCTTCTGGAATTGATATGGTTGCACTTCATAGATTATTTTCTTTCATAAGGAAGACTTCCAGTGGGGGTGGTCTGCTGTGTGATCTAGTAGAAGGTACAGCTAAACAGCCAAGCTTAGACTTATTCTAAGAAAGGAGGTAATCACATGTTTTATATAACATTAGAATTCCAAAATCACAAAAACTCGGAGCAAATTACAGCACTCCAAATTATCAATATCAATCGCCAAAAGAATACAGAAAAAAATTGAAGGGCCAAACTTAGAAATATTGCATGAAAAAACAATTTTTTCTTTTTATTTATCTTGGCAACTCCATTGCTCAAATGTCAGATACAATAGTTCTCTTTAGGGTCCCCTAACATGGACCCCGTGTTTCGCCCGAAGGCTGCGTCGGGAGGGACAAAGTAAGTATTTTAGAAACTTTAAATGCAAAATGACATTCATACAACTGACAAGGCAAGGAGAGCCTTGGCGATTGATATTATAACACATTAGAGCCATCTTAGGGCATTTGTCATCTCAATTTGTCTGATTTTTCCTGGAGTTAAACTCATCCAGAGAACTAAATCTCAACTTCAGAACAACCTGTTCCAACACTCAAATGGTAACAATATTTCACCAAATGAAGAATGTAAACAGTGCACTGGGCAATCCACATACAGTTAGCCATAAAACTACAGTAAAGTTGGGTGTTTTTAATCTACATCTATCTACATTCTGTCTTGGTTATGCTCAGGAGCTAATACATGCAGACATTCTCTAGAAATACTGAAAAGACCTCACATAAAAAGACCTAGTCCTACAGAAAATAAGGTTTATGGATCATGTGCTCAAGTTTTAGTGGGAAATTAGCAAAATTGGTACTGGAAGGCATGACAGAGAAAGAGAAGCCTAGGGCAATGGAATAACTAGGTATCAGAAAATGTTCAGGCTCCTCATTTTCAGCAAGTTTGTCTGTAGGGTGAGACAACTAAACAAAACCTAGACATTCCATACAGCATTATTTATTTTAAAATATGTATAGTCCACAAGTCAAAATAAATTAACACAGCAATAGCCCAATACAGAAAAAGTAACCTTGTATGAACATAAGAAAAATTTAAATAAACTATGCAATTTTTCAAATAAAACTAAACTAATAAAAAAAGTGAACATACTCAAGAGATCAATGTACAAAGCTGTGAAGTTTTTCTTGCAAAAAGGTGGCTTGACAAGAAAAATAGCACCAATAGTCCAGAAAAATGCAAAAACACTAACATTTTGATGTTGTGCACTCTTTTCCACAGAAAGCCACTTTTTGCGAAAGTGGGCTGTACAAAAATCTATTTAAATTCCACATTAATGAGATGCAGTACAAAATCATGGAAACCAACTCATTTGTGGGGGATTTCGCAAAAATGGGGATATGAAAACTGCTTACAACATAAGAAATTGCCATACTGGGTCAGACCAAGGATCCATGAAGCCCAGCATCCTATTTCCAACAGTAGCCAAGCCAGGCTACAAGTACCTAGCAAGTACCCAAACCCATGCTACTAATGCCAGTAATATAGGCAGGACCTTTTTCACTAAAAAAGATAACTACATCTCAATGAGGTGCAATTAAGTTAGCTATAGACCCATGGAGCAGTGCCAAAGAGATAGCATGGCCACCCTCCCATGTGTATCCAAAATTCCCTGGTGTTTATACAGACTCCGATACCTGAACCCCAAACCTCTGGCAGGCTATAAATGTAAAGGAAAAAAAAAGATATGATAACATATTATGGTATAAATGCGTTTTTAAATTAAGTTCTCAGAAACAAGAGTGCCTAACTCATACGATGCTACGGTAGCATACCCAGCAAACAGCATCACATGCAAGAGGACATATTCACTGCAAAAGAGGCAGTGAGCGAAAATCGGAGAACTCGCCCTTGGGAATAGAGCTGGGAAACCCCCGGCCAGAGGAAGCGCACTCACTGGGCAAGACAACACGGCTAAGCGCTGGGCAGAAATCACGCGCCACGGAATCACGCGTCTCGCTCTCACCACCGACGCCATGTTCGAGTCACGCGCCTCTCACCTTCGTATCATATGAGCGTGGCAGGAAACCGGATTGGTTGCTAGAGGTGGAATCTTTTGCAATAAGGTACCGCCCACGGCGCGGCGGCTCTAACTCTTCGGAATGAAGGCCCAAAGGGAGGGCTTGGTTGCTATGGGCGGATCACGTGAGTAGCACGTGATTGCGTTTGTGAGGTGATGCGGAAGTGATAACTCGGGGACAATGTGCAGGTTTGGGGTTATGGAGTGGGTACGAGGCTCAGCGCTCCTGCTCTTCACTGTGCTGCTGATGCCTGCCAGAGGACGCTACACTCCGGACTGGAGCAGCCTAGATTCGCGGCCCTTACCTGCCTGGTTCGATGAGGCTAAGTTTGGGGTGTTCCTGCACTGGGGGGTCTTCTCCGTGCCTTCCTTCGGTAGCGAGTGGTTTTGGTGGAACTGGGAGGCTGAGCACCAGAACCAGTATGAGCAGTTTATGCAGAAGAACTATCCGCCTGGCTTCAGCTACGCCGATTTCGCACCTCAGTTCACCGCCGAATTCTTCAACCCTGAAGGCTGGGCAGAGCTATTCGAGGCGGCCGGAGCCCGGTAAGGGGTGTCTGTTGTTGGAGGCTCAGACTAGCTGCTTTGCCAGTGGTCCCATCATTTGGTTCCCCAGGGAGGTCTGGTGACTGGGCGTTATTCTCCCATATTATGAGGTTCTGTCTCTGCCAAAAGCTCAGAACTTCAACTTGATTTAAGCCCCAAATGCAAGGAAACTAGATCCCAAAGGATAGGGTCTCCATGTGGGTTAATTTTGTGCATACCTTGACAGGAATTAATCTTTGCGGCATCCAGTTAGTGAACAGGACCTAACAAGTAAAAGAGAGAAGCAGAGTTCCAATTTCAGCAAGAAATGTTTCGCCCGAAACCAGACTAAAGGTTCACTTTATGAAGATGGGTTGGCTGATGGATGTCACACGAATTTTGCTGGCAGTAGAGAGGAAAGGCTGATCCCCTATGAGGAAAGGCTGAAGAGGTTAGGGCTGTTCAGCTTGGAGAAGAGACGGCTGAGGGGGGACATGATAGAGGTCTTTAAGATCATGAGAGGTCTTGAACGAGTAGATGTGACTGGTTATTTACACTTTCGAATAATAGGACTAGGGGGCATTCCATGAAGTTAACAAGTAGCACATTTAAGACTAATCGGAGAAAATTCTTTTTCGCTCAACACACAATAAAGCTCTGGAATTTGTTGCCAGGGGATGTGGTTAGTGCAGTTAGTGTAGCTGGGTTCAAAAAAGGTTTGGATAAGTTCTTGGATGAGAAGTCCATTAATGGCTATTAATCAATTTTACTTAGGGAATAGCCACTGCTATTAATTGCATCAGTAGCATGGGATCTTCTTAGTGTTTGGGTAATTGCCAGGTTCTTGTGGCCTGGTTTTGGCCTCTGTTGGAAACAGGATGCTGGGCTTGATGGACCCTTGGTCTGACCCAGCATGGCAATTTCTTATGTTCTTAAGTCTATTCCATGTTACTGTTGCTAGTAATAGCAGTGGCTAATTTCAACTTAATAGCAGATAAAGGACTTCTCCAAGAACTTATCCAATCCTTTTTTAAACACAGCTACACTAACTGCACTAACCACATCCTCTGGCAACAAATTCCAGAGTTTAATTGTGCGTTGAGTGGAAAAGAACTTTCTCCAATTAGTTTTAAATGTGCCCCATGCTAACTTCATGGAGTGCCCCCTAGTCTTTCTATTATCCGAAAGTGTAAATAACCGATTCACATCTACCCGTTCTAGACCTCTCATGATCTTAAAGACCTCTATCATATCCCCCCTCAGCCGTCTCTTCTCCAAGATGAACAGACCTAACTTCTTAGTCTTTCCTCATAGGGGGGCTGTTCCAATGCACAATGGAGCACTGTCTCTTATCCCATGATTTTGTAATTTCCTGAGGAGTCTCTCATGGGAGACTGTGAAATCTATAAAAAAAAAAGAAGAAGCAAAAATCTGGCCCTGCAAATTAAATCCAGCATACAAGGAGCATTATATTGAAATAAGCCTATCAAACATTATCCAAAAATTAAAAAATGTAACCAATTCCATTTTAAAAAATATTTTTTTTATACATAAGGACATGCCATACTGGGTTGGACCAAGGGTCCATCAAGCCTTTCCAATCCCTGACTGAGACCTACACCAGACACCGTAACCACACTATCCAAGCCCCGACTGAGACCTACATCCGACATCTCAACCACACTATTAAAAATGGTTTTAAATAACAATCTTTCAGGTCGATACAGTAACGTGCGGTTGAAGATTTCCCGTCTGTAACGTGCTGGGAGCGCACAATACAGACGAGTAAGGCCATCCAGCGATACAGTCTCCAGTTTCACGCGTCCTTAGCGCTTCCTAAAATAGACACATAACCCTTTCCGCACCCAGCATGTAGATGATGTGTAAATGAACGAATTAGCTGTATAATGAAGGAATTAGCTATTCCCCTCTGATACTGTAACGGGCGCTGATATTATCTCCTTAGTAACCCGCTGTTTTGCCGCGGCCTTAACGTGTTAGTTTACCGCCTCCCCCTAGTAGGTGTTAGGACTGTGAGTCTTGTAGCAAACCCATCGACACCACTTAAAATACTGAAACACAATAAAACACAATAAAAAAAAAAAGCGATACAGAGATGATCGAGAAAATGTAATGCTGTGGGACACATAAAAACCTGTCAGAAAAAAAAATAAAAATTTTTAAATACCCGTCGGAGGGCCGCGTGGGTCCAGGCGGGCGGCGGCGGGGAGCCGGGGAGCGAGTGGTCGCGTGTAAAATCTAGGCCGCGGGCGGGTGGGCGCCTGTTCCAAGCGGGGGCGGGTGGACGCGCGATAGTCTCAGACGGGCGGCGGAATCCGGGCAGAGGGAGCCAGCGGCGAAAACGGCCTCCGGCTCCCTCTGCCTGAATGAATGCACGGCAGTGAAGGAATGGCCATGCGATTTCAGCGCTCAAGGCAGTGAGCGCTGAAATCGCACGGCCATTCATCCAGGCAGAGGGAGCCTCTGCCTGGTTGAATGCACGGTCCCCGCCGGAATGAATGCCCGTGCGATTTCGGTAGTCAAGTCACATGACTACCGAAATCGCACGGGCATCCATTCCGGCGGGGGCCGTTCATTCAACCAGGCAGAGGCTCCCTCTGCCTGGATGAATGGCCGTGCGATTTCAGCGCTCACTGCCTTGAGCGCTGAAATCGCACGGCCATTCCTTCACTGCCGTGCATTCATCCAGGCAGGCCGGCTCCCTCTGCCTGGATGAATGGCTGTGCGATTTCAGCGCTCAAGGCAGTCATGGCATGTGACTGCCTTGAGCGCTGAAATCGCACGGAGAGGAGAGGGGAGAAGGGGCGGAGGGGAGAATCGCACGGAAAGGAGAATCGCACGGAGAGGAGGGGAGGGGAGGATCGCACGGAGAGGAGAATCGCACGGAGAGGAGGGGAGGGGAGGATCGCATGGAGAGGAGAATCGCACGGAGAGGAGGGGAGGGGAGGATCGCACGGAGGAGAATCGCACAGAGAGGAGAAGGGAGAAGGGACTACCGTAGCAGGCCCGAGCCTTGCTACTTTTTCGGTTTTTTGGGTTTTTTTTTTTGCTTTGGGAGGAGGGGACCGGACGGGCTGCACCGGAGACCGGACGGGGCCAGGGCAGGTAAGCGGGGGCTGGGGGAAAGTTTGCTGAGCATCGGGGGACATCTGGTACCTGTCATTTGAAATGACATTTGAAATAACAGATACCAGCGCGGCCGTGAAGCATTAGGCCCGCGAACCCAGGATACTGTATAGGCGCTCTATACAGTAAAATGGGTTGCGCAGTCCTAACGCTTGCCTAAGGCTTCGCAGCCGCGGCATGCATTTGCATGCAATTAGAAGAGAGTATCGGGGAGTTAGTGAAGAGAACTGTGCGTGCGGGGAGGAAGGGTGCGCCTGACACTGCCGCACTGTTTCTACCGCGGCCTTACAGTATCGAGCTGTTTGTCATTCGCTGCCATCACTTTCACATTGTTAACACTATCATTTACTATACAAATAACATTTAATCGGACTCAATCTTGTAACCTTGTAAATAAGTTGCTGTAAGTTAAATCCCCCTCTTCTCACCTCCAACTCCCAGTTATTTAATTCCCTGTTTTTTTTTGTTTTTTTTTAATTCTTTATTTTCAAATTTTTTTAAATTACATCCAAGAATAACCTTGTACAGAAAAATTGATGTTTGTCATTATCCATACACCATAACAAGAAAAAAATAATAATAATTGAGTAACCCTCATCTCATATATTTTACAAACATCATAAATTATAAGAAAATGTGGAGGCGGAACTATGAGCGCATATTTAAGGCAAAATTAAAAATTATAAGTGAATTAACAACCAAGTGGTGCCTTTTACAATTTTTCTAATGAGCCGATACTTGAGGGGATACCTCTTGGGTTCTGGCTTCTATGAAAGCCCTAAGTTGTGCAGGCTCTAGGAAATTATACATAACTCCAGAATGCTTTACACAGCATTTACATGGATATTTTAGGGTGAAATTTGCACCTAACTGAAGTACAGAAGAACGCATATTTAAAAATTCTTTACGTCTAGTTTGAGTTATTTTAACTACGTCAGGATAAATCCAAATCGGATAACCATATACTTTACTTTGTCTGTTTCTAAAAAATTGTCTCATCACATAATTACGATCAGACAAAAAGGCAAATGAAATTAATAGTGGTTTCCTTTGAGTAATCTCTGTGTCCATAGATGTTTCTAATATTTCAGAAATATTTATCCCAGGTGTTTGAGACTCAGCTCCTTCCATTGCTTCAGTTTGTGTCCTTTGTTGTAAATAATAAGCCTTAGTAATCACTGGCAAAGCCGCATCTGGTATTTTGAGAATTTGTTTCATATAATTACGAAATAAATCCATCGGAGAAAACAAGGCAACAACAGGAAAATTCAGAACCTTTAAATTATGGGCTCTAAGAGCATTTTCAATATTTTCTAACCGTTTGTTGGTAATATTATCTGATATAATTAATTTTTGCTGGACATTTTCAACCTTTGAAACTTTTTTATCCATTTCTTCAACCTTTTTCCCAAAATTAGAAATAAGGTTATTATTCACCATAGTTTGATTCCTAGTTTCTAAAGATACAGCCGACAAATTTTTTATGGACAGTTCTATTGATTTCAGTATTGCCCATATCCCTTGTAATGTTATAGTTTCTGGGGTAGTTATGGTAAAACCCGCAGCTAGGGCCTTCAAGAAACCATCTCCCGTTTCCTCCTCAGTGCTCACCAACCTTCCTTTGCCATCAGTTGTCATTGGCTTCTCCTTCTTTCTGGCCCCCAACGAGAATTCCGGGATTGAAGCTGTTAAAACCTTTTCTGGACCCAGAGACACTGCTCCTTCCAGACTTCGGACCTCGCAGGGGCTTGCCTCCCGCTCTGCAGGGTCTCCTCCGGTCAGATCAAACGCCGAAGGACTCCCCACTTCTTCCGGGGTACCAGGAGATATCGCGATGTTACCCGGGTGAGGTGGCTTCTTCGGCTCTCCGGGGCTTAGAGTGGTATCAGGGGTCAGGGGAGGCTGTGCTCGCTCCTGCACTACACTCCCAGCGACCAAGCAATCCGGTGAAGATGTAACGGCTCCCGCGAAGAACCCTTCGATTCGAGGCTGTCGGGGATCTATAGAGGGCGAGTCTTCTCTCGTCTCTCTTAATCTCCCCTTCCTTTTAGTATGGGGCATTTCTCCGAAGAAGAAAAAAATGTAAAGGTAAGAGCCTCTCGTCACGGTGTTCACTCCGGGCTCACTTGGCGGCCATCTTGCCAATTCCCTGTTTTATTGTAACTGTCACTCTCCTTACAATGCTCTTGTTACAATTGTTTGTTATCTCTTATCTTGCACGCTTTGTTAAATGTAAACCGGTTTGATGTGATCCATGTCATGAAAGCTGGTATAGCAAAAATAATAAATAATAATAATCCTGTTTCCAACAGTGGCCAATCCAGGCCATAAGAACCTGGCAGGATCCCAAGGGGGTGGATAGATTCCAATCTGCTTTTCTCAAGAATAAGCAGTGGATTTCTGCAACTCTACCTTAACTGTTAATTTTCCTCCAGGAACTCGTCCAAACCTTTTTAAAACGCAGCTATACTAATAGCTTTTACCACATCCTTTGGCAACGAATTCAAGAGCTTAATTATGCATTGAGTAAAAAAATATTTTCTCTTATTAGTTTTAAATGTATTACTCAGTAACTTCATTGTGTGTCCCCTGGTCTTTGAACTTTTCGAAAGAGTAAACAACTAATTGTTTACTCGTTCCATTCCACTCATTATTTTATATACCTCTATCATATACTCAAGATGAGGTCACACCATACAGAGGCATTATGATGATATTCTCTGTTTTATTCTCCATTCCTTTCCTAGTAATTCCTAGTATTCTGTCTGCTTTCTTGGCTGCTGCTGCACACTTAGCAGAAGATTTCAACGTAGTTTCAATAATGAAACCTAGATCCTTTTCCCGATTGGTGACTTCTAATGTGGAGCTTTGCATATTTTGTAGCTATAATTTGGATTTCTCTTCCCTGAGTGCATTTCGTTTTCCGTTTACATGCCCCGTCTCCCAGTTTTGCAGTGTCCTCTTGCAATTTCTCACAATTCTCTTGTGATTTAACAACTTTGAATAATTTTGTGCCCTTGGCAAATTTGATCACCTCACTTAGGCCTGGATTTATCAAAATGCACTAAATATCGCATGCAATAGGAAAAGGGATGTGTTTTATGGAAATAGGCAGTTTATCGCAATTTGCGCTAATATCTATGCGAAGCACTATATTAGCGCAAATTGTGATAACTTTTTCACACTTTGCAATAAGTACCCGAATTGTTGTATTTCCTACATACAACCACTGGGGGGCCCATGTTTAGTACTTCTAAGCTCAGGGAGGGAGGGAGAGAGAGAAGCCATAATGCCCTCCCGCTAGATAGGTATTTATATCTCTATGGGACGCCCACCTAGTAACTCGAAGTGAGGTTTAGGTATTAGTGTAGGAGTTAGGGGCCACTTTGACATTCAAAGTGAGACGTACGAACAGAACAGTGCCCTCTTGTGAACATTGGGTGAGTTTCCTTACTCCGAAGGTCATCCAATCTTCACAAGAGAGTACTGTTCTGTTCGTATGTCTCACTTTGAATGTCAAAGTGGCTTCTAACCCCTACACTAATACCTAAACCTCAAGTTATTAGGTGCGCCTCCCATAGAGATATAAATACCTATCTAGCGGGATGGCTAGTCTCTCGATCTCTCTCGATAGCTAGGCTGGCTCTGCAGGAGCTCCAAATGGCATGTGCGAAAAACATTGCAATAAAGCCCTATCACGCAGCTTTACGCTAATGAAAAAGGTGTAGTTAAAATTTGCGTTAACATCTTCGCAAAACTGTGAGCCCAGCTCACTTGGCCAAAATTCCCACCCCAATATCCTCCCCTTTTTCTCATTTGCATCGTGCCAAACGTTATGGTGCTTTCGCATGCGAAAATGCCATATAGCACTTTGATAAATGACCACCTTAATGTTCCCATTTCCAGGTCATTTATAAGTATATTAAAAAGCATCTGTCCCAGAAGAGAGCCCTGGGGCACTCCACTATTCACCTTTATCCATTGGAAAAATTTCACCATTTAGCCCTACTGTTTTCTATCTTTCAACCAGTTGGCAATCCACAATAGAACACTGCCACCTCTCCCATGAATTTCTAATTTCCTAAGAAATCTCTCATGAGGGACTTTGTCAAATGCTTTCCGGAAATCCAGATACACTAGATCAAGTAGCTCAACTTTATCCACATGTCAGTTCTGGTTGCCGCATCTCAAAAAAGATATAGTTGCGATGGAGAAGGTACAGAAAAGGGCGACCAAAATAAGGGGAATGGAACAACTCCCCTATGAGGAAAGACTAAAGAGGTTAGGACTTTTCAGCTTGGAGAAGAGATGGCTGAGGGGGGATATGATAGAGGTGTTTAAAATCATGAGAGGTCTAGAATGGGTAGATGTGAATCGGTTATTTACTCTTTCGGATAATAGAAAGACTAGGGGGCACGCCATGAAGTTAGCATGTGGCACATTTAAAACTAATTGGAGAAAGTTCTTTTTCACTCAACGCACAATTAAACTCTGGAATTTGTTGCCAGAGGATACCACATCCTCTGGCAACAAATTCCAGAGTTTAATTGTGCGTTGAGTGAAAAAGAACTTTCTCCAATTAGTTTTAAATGTGCCACATGCTAACTGCACTAACCACTAGTGCCACATGCACTAACCACTAGTGCCACATGCTAACTGCACTAACCACTAGTGCAGTTAGTATAGCTGTGTTTAAAAAAGGATTGGATAAGTTCTTGGAGGAGAAGTCCATTACCTGCTATTAAGTTCACTTAGAGAATAGCCACTGCCATTAGCAATGGTAACATGGAATAGACTTAGTTTTTGGGTACTTGCCAGGTTCTTGTGGCCTGGATTGGCCACTGTTGGAAACAGGATGCTGGGCTTGATGGACCCTTGGTCTGACCCAGTATGGCAAGTTCTTATGTTTATTTCGCCTTCAAAAAAAGTAGCAAATTTGTGAGGCAAGACTTCCCTTGGCTAAATCCATGTTGGCTTTGTCCCATTAAATTGTTTATATGTTCAGCAATTTTTTCTCTTTGATAGCTTCTACCATCTTGCTTGGCACAGACGTCAGACTCACTGGTCTGTAATTTCCTGGATCACCCTTTGATCCCTTTTTAAAAATTGGCGTAACAGTGGCAACCTTTTCATCTTCAGGTATCATAGATGATGTTATTGACAGTTTACAAATTTCCAATAGCAGGTCCGCAGTTTCATTTCTCAGTTCTTTCAGCCTCTGGTATGTATGCTATCTGATCCAGGTGATTGGCTACTCTTTAGTTTGTCAATTTGCCCTAGTACATCTTCCAGGTTCACTGAGACTTCATTTCCTCTGAATCATCACCTTTGAATATGGTTTCTGACATGGGTGTATCTCTAATCGAAAAGAGGAATGTGTAAAAGCAAGTTCAGCTTGTTCTATTTACTCAAATTAGAATCCTTTCTCATTCATATTACCACTGTTTTTATTCCAAAGCTTTGTCAAAAGAAAGGTATGTACAAAGACTTGGGTCTCTAGAGGAGACAGTAGATGTGATGACAAGTTAAATATTGGAACATCACCCAGAGGAGAAAAAGGAGATGTTATTGCCAGAGATCTGGCAGGGAGGACTGTTTCGATCATGTGCACGAGGCGGACTCTGCTGAGTGGCATTGAGATCAAGATGAGCAGGAGGGCTGCAGTCGGACATTGGACTGGAGGATAAGTGTACAATTTCTGTTTTTGAAGTGTTAAGTTTCAGACGATTGTGGGAGAGCCAGGATTTTATGATATTGATAAGGAAACTAAAGATAGAGTATTAGACCACGACTTAGAATATGGAATGAAAAACTGGATGTCGTCTGCATAAATTTTGAATTGGATAGTAAGACTGTCTAAAAGATAGCATAATGGTAAGAGAGAGATGTTGAACAGAATGGGTGAAAGTGAAGAGCCTTGTGGGACTCCTGAGGGGATGGAGTACTGCGAGGATGCGCGCACACACACACACACACACACCTATATGGATTTGATCTTGATGGTTAGTGAGAAGAATTAAACCAGCTGTAAAATTAATTTAATTGTTATCTTGTTACAATGTAAAAATAGGGCAGTTCTCGCCCTATTCAACCTGTTATCTGGAAACCGATGTGATATCTTGATCGAATGTCGGTATACAAAAGAAATAAATAAATAAATAAATGTCAGAGATACCAATTGAATGCAATCTAGACAGTAGTATAAAATGATCAGGTTGTTATGGCCTGGATTGGCCACTGTTGGAAACAGGATGCTGGGCTTGATGGACCCTCGGTCTGACCCAGTATGGCATGTTCTTATGTTCTTAAGGGTATCAAATGCTGCCTAGATGCCTAAGAACACTAGTATAGAGTCAATGTTGGAATCAAATCCTCTTAATGCTGATATCTTCTTTTGATACTTGAAGGTTTCCGTGCTGGTTTGGGTGTAGAAGCTTTTTGTCATGGTATAAAACAATGGATTCTGTTACTTTGGCCAGTGTGGTGAGTGAAGCTATGGGGCGTAGATTATTTAGGTTAGAAAAGTCTTTTTTTTTGGATATGTAGTACTGAAGTCAGTTTAAACTGGTCAGGATAGAGACCAGTTTATAAAGTTGACAAATCATATATTGGACTGAGTGATTTCTGATCCTGTCTGGGACAAGGATTGAAAGGGGAAAAGGACATTTTTGTTTTATGAAGAATATGTATGATTGTGTTCGAGTCAATGGCGGAGAATGATGACCAAGAGCAGTCAGCTTTATGAACGAAGTCTTTGGTATAAGGTAAATGTGTGAAGTCCGATGACATGTTGATAATTTTATCTTTCAAGTATGAAGCAATTTGGTTACAGAAATCATTACTTAGTGCAGGAGGAGCAGGCGTTGGTAGCGAGGTTATATTAAATAGCACAGAAGTGTTACCATTAGCTGCTTTGATTTTTGAGGAGTAAAAGTTCTTTTTTGCTAACATGACTTCTTTTCTATATTTTCTGAGACAAAGTAGTTTGTTTTTTTTTAATTAGAAGAGTTGTTGTTTTCCCATGCACATTCAGATTTTCATAGTTTTGGTTTTAACATTTTGAGATCGGTTGTATACCAGGCAACTGAGGATTTGGGTTTAGTGTAAAAACGAGACTGGGGCTAAGGAATCTAGGACATTGGAAATGGTGTTATTCCAAAGGTCAGCTGTTGAGTTAATGTCGTTTGATATGGAATCTGGTAAGTTTTCTGAGAGATTTTGCAAAATCCTCAGGATCGACTTTTTTTTTTTTTTTTTCCTGTTTATAAAGAGAATTTATTTATTTAGCATATTTTATATACAGAGGTATAGCAGAGTTGCCTTCACTCCGGTTTACAGTTACAACAACCTGATACATTTAAAGTAGATTAACAGCAAAACTGTAAACATTGGTCAAGAACAATAGGGGTAGATTTTCAAAAACGGCGCGTTGGGCGTACTTTTGTTGGCGCTCCAGGCGCAAACAAAGTACGCGGGATTTTAGTAGATACGCGCGTAGCCGCTAAAATCCTGGATCGGCGCGCGCAAGGCTACCGATTCCGTGTAGCCGGCGCGCACCGAGCCGCGCAGCCTACCTCCGTTCCCTCCGAGGCCGCTCCGAAATCTGAGCGGCCTCGGAGGGAATTTGCTAACGCCCTCCCCTCAACTTCTCCTCCCTTCCTCTACCTAACCCACCCCCCCTGGCCCTGTCTAAACCCCCCCCCCCCCTTTTGTTGGGGGATTTACACCTCTCAGAGGGAGAAGTAAATCCCCGCGCGCCAGCGGGCCGCTGGTGCGCCTAGACGCAACCCGGGGGCGGTTCCGGAGGGCGCGGCCCGCCCCGAAAACGGTGCGCCGCTCGGCCCCGCCCCGACATGCCCCCGACACGCCCCCCTCGGAAAACCCCGGGACTTACGCGAGTCCCGGGGCTCTGCACGCACCGGTAGGCCTATTGAACATAGGCGCACCGGCGCGCAGGGCCCTGCTCGCGTAAATCCGGGCGGATTTACGCGAGCAGGGCTCTTAAAATCCGCCCCTTAGCATATAACTGATTAAGATATACATTAAAATATGTAAAAAATCAGAATTCAAATCAAGTAGGGGATATCTGCTGTAGAACAAAATGGGAATGATTCTGGTAGTCAGAAAGATAGTCATTGTAGGGAGATTGTGTGTCAGATGGAGGGACACACAAAGGGATAAATCTGTCGATTTATCCTTTATAGTCATTGAGAGTGTTGTCTTAGAGTTTGGCTGAGTAGCCAGACTTTGAGGTCTTTTTTAAAAGATTTTATGTTTTCTTGAGCAGTCAGGTGATGAGGTAACGAATTCCATAACTTCGGGCCGATGATGGAAATGGCTCTGTTTCTAGTGGAGGACAGTTTAGCATGTGGAAGAGATGGGATCACTAGTTGGAGTTTACTTTTTCTTGTTGTGCGAAGTGATCTATGAATATGTATAATGTTATCCAGGGCTGTGTAGTCTGCTTTGTAAATTGCTTTGTGAAGAATTGTGAGAACTTTGAATTCTATTCTTTTCTCTATCGGTAGCCACTGTAAATTGTTGAGGACGGGGGTTATGTGGTCAGATTTTCTTTTACCCGTCAGGACTCTGGTAGCAGCATTTTGAAGTAGCTGCAAGGGTTTTAAAGATGTTTTAGGTAAACCAATCAGGAGAGAGTTGCAATAGTCCAAACTGGTAAAGAATGAGAGCTTGTAGGACAGTTTTGAAATCATGGGGGTGAAGCAGCGGTTTTAAGTGTTTGATTACTTGTAGTTTATGAAAGCCCTCTTTTGTTCTAGTAGTAATGTGTTTTTTGTAGTTTAGTTCATTGTCTAGCCATATGCCTAGGTCTTTTACGTTGTCTTTAATTTGAATGTGGATGTTGTCAATTTGGAAGAGTGGTGTGGTTTTTGATCCAGAGTTTTTTCTTGCGATTAGAATGAGGGGTTGAAGAATTGAGTCTGATTGTTTAGACCTTAAATGAGTGGATAGATCAAACTGTGGTCAGACCAGGGAATCGGAGATGTAACTGAAGTGGTATCTTCAGGTTTTATGAATGTAGGATTGCAAAAGATTTGATCTAAGGTGTGACCATATTTATGGGTGGGAGTGGTGATATTGTGACGCCAGCCTAGTCCTGATAGAAGTTGTTGTAAAGTGTGGGTTTATGGCATTGAAATGAATATTGAAGTCTCCAGCAATGATAGTTTTGGTGAAGTCTTCTGGGAGGGTGGATATGGATTCAATAATTGTTGATGGATCCTGATAAATTGTCTCGGGAGGGCAATATAAAGGCGGATATTTAGGATGAGGTCGAAATTTGAAGAATTTTGAATGGAGGAATAAGAGGAAGGACAATTTTTCATGGGGATAGTGAGGATTTACAAAGTGCTAAAAAGCTGCCGCCTCGCTGATTTGGCCTATGTTCAGAGATTGGAATATAGTCCAGAGGGCATAGTGAGTTGACTGTAACATTGTCTGCCTCTGCCTCTGCCAGCCATGATTCTGTAATGAGGAAACAATCCAGTTTTTTTTCTACCAAAATATCATGTATAATGATGGTCTTTTTCCGAATTGATTGTAAGTTATAGAGCGGTAAAGTAAATGAATAGAGAAAAAGAAGGGGCGTCATTACAGAAGTAGAGAGTGTTTTTGGTTTCAAGGAATTGTTTATTATAAAGGTGATGTTAATGTGGACCCTTGGCCCGGAATGAAAAGTCACCCACCTGAAGAACCTGGTGCCTTTCGTCTCCGGAAGGTGGATTCAGGAAGAAACCGCTCAGTATCTCAGGAGCAGAAACCAGCGAGGAGATACAGGCCCGACGGGCAGCGGTAAAGCAGAGTCGAGGTCCAATCCGGGTCTAGGCAGGCAGCAGGCAAGCAGGGAAACAGGTCCAATCCGGGTCTTATGCAGGCGGCAGGCAAAGCAGAAACAGGTCCAATCCGGGTCTTAGGCAGGCGGCAGGCAAAGCAGAGAAACAGGTCCAAACACACAGCACTGGTAACGAGCAAGGCAGGGAACCTATTGAAAGGCGATCAGCTGCTACCGAGTCGCCCTTAAATCTCCCGCCCTGGCTGACGTCATCTTCCGGGGACGGCCTCTCCTCTGCGCCTCGACCCCTATAAGGGGCGGAGCTACCTCCGTGCCTGCCGATGTTGCTGCTTGGGAGGACGCCATCTTGGTGCCGCGGACCGCACACCGGAGAAGTCGGGGCAGGCACGTAGGAGAAGGTAGGGGGGCCGGATCGCGTACAAACGCGGTCGGGCAGCGCAACAGGTGATTCAAAATCACCAAATCCACGTCCAGAACTACAAGTAATCTGAGGACTTTTATATCAACCACAAAACCAACAGTCAGTCACCCAGTAACAATTTAACCTGCTATATATGTGCACCAGTCCAATTGTTTTATTTTCTATTTTTTTAATTAATTACAATTTGTAGGACCTCCAAGTCCACAGTGTATATCGATCACACACTGTTTCTCTTTATAAGTCCAACTTTATTGTATTTTATTGTATTAATCTTTAAACCTGAACCCCAACTTCAGGGATTTCTAATTTCCATATTCAAGTTTTCAGTATTATCGGAGGTCACTTATCAGAGCAGTCTCAATCAAAACACAGTCTTAGCCACGAGAGCATAAACTTCCCACTTATCTTAATGTTAACATCATTGCCCAAATTTTAAAAGCTCTGCGTGCGTAAAAACTGGAGGATACGCATGTGGCTGGGCCTCACGTGCACCAAGCACATTTTAAAAACGGCCCAGCCACACACGTATCTCCTAATACGCGCAGAAGTGCCAGGCTCGATCAAAGGGACAGGACAGAGGCCATTAGACCCTGTCCCGAGGAATCGTGCACCAGCAGCCAGCCGGCACGGGAACTTACTTCATCTATTCAGATGAAGTAAGTTCCCAAATTATAATTAAAAAAAAAAAGGTATGGAAAGGGGTTTTAGGGGTCTGGAGGAGAGGGGAAAAGGGAGGCAGAGTAGGAAGTGGTACAGGGAAGTTCCCTCTCAGTTCGCTGGCCTACTCGCGTGTGGTGACACGCATGTTATGAAATCGGCCCGTCCATGTGCGCACATGGATGCGTGCAGGTCTTAAAATCTTAATTATAACAATTTTTAAAAATGTTGTTTGTATTCTGCCTTTTGTGACACTTCAAAGCAGATTTCATTCAAGTGCAGTAGGTATTTCCCTATCCCAAAGGGTATATAAGTTTATACCTGAGTCAGTGGAGCAGTAAACACAGGGGATCTCGAGGAAGTGATGGAACGTGTAAAGCTAAATTAATTGGGCAGACTAGGTAGGCCATACAGTCTTTTCCTGCCATCACATTTCTATGAAGTGATTTGTCCAAGGTCATAAGGCGTATTAGTGGGATTTGAACCCTGGCTTCCCTGTTTCTCTAACCACTGCTCTAAACACCATGAGGTCAATTTTCAAACCGCATTCAGTGCTATTTAGCTGAATAAGTGGGACTTATGCAGCTAAATAGCAGCCACTGAATATGCGCCCATGTTCTGTGGCCACCACTCAGCCATATAAGTCTCTTATACAGCTAAAATGTACGTGCATAAAAAGGCATGTACTGGGCAGATGGGGGTATGTTATGTCTAGAGCAGGTCTAGACTTAGGCGGGTTGCCTTCTCTGGCTAAATGCGCACTTAGGCTATATTCAGCGGCTTTGCTGTGCTGATATCCGGCCAAGTTACTTACACAGCAACCTTTGAATATTGACCTCTAGCCTGCTGCTATGTCAGCAGTTAGAAAGCCACTTTAGGGGAAAATATATTTTTAAAGTAGCAGTTACACTTCCTCTTTGTAATGAGTGTAGAAATACGTTTTATGTGTACCTTTGCAAATGCAAGCCCTGGGCAATATTCAAAAGGCCATTTACGTGCATAAAACAGAGGTTGGTGTGTAAATCCTTTTGAAAATTACCCCCATAAAATCATTTTTAAATAAGAAAGTGAGAATTAGAAATAAACAGATTTTGCTTTCTGCAGATATGTTGTTTTGACCACCAAACATCATGAAGGATTTACTAATTGGAAAGCTCCTGTTTCCTGGAACTGGAATTCGGTGGATACAGGCCCACACCGAGATCTGGTGGGTGATCTGGGGCAAGCAGTCAGAAAAAGGTTTGTTTTGCTGCTTCTGTAATTATTGCCAAGAATTTTGGGCCCAATAAACTAAGCACTTCAGTAAATTTGGGTCTTTGTGAGTTAAAATATACATTTTACATTGAAATAAAAATTACTATTGGTCTTATAGAAAATATGAATAGCAAATGTATAGCATGGGTTTACAACTAATGGAGCCTACCAACCCAACCTAATTCCCTTCTTTGAAGTAGTTAAGAAAATGATGACAATCAGTATAGTTATATGGTATTTGCATTGAGCTCAAACAGTTGGAACATCATTACATAAACTGGGAAATTTTAGTATCTGTATTTGTTCTGGAGAAAACAGGATTCATTGTAGGATGTAATACCTTTACTTGGACTAACAAAAAAATCATCATTCATTGGGAATTAATCATAAGGATAATATAAAAGATTTGCACATTGACCAAAAATTAGCAGGAGTCAAAGCATGCATGCTTTCATTAATATAATAAGTAGAGTACCTACAGAGTAATATAGTAAATAATGGCAGATAAGCACCCAAATGGTCCATCCACTCTGCCCAGCAAGGGGTTTAGGGTTGCAGCTGCTGCTCCGTGCTGATTTCCTCCCCCCCCCATGCAGAAATGTTACACCAAAGTTACCACAAATTATCGCAGTGTAACGATGGAACAGTCAGAGGACGACCCCGCGACCGGCTAACTCACTCCTGCATGCTACAAGGCAGGAACATTGCCATGACGCCCATGCTAGCCCTTAGTCGCATATGCCACAGCTTCCATGGTGGGAAAACTGCTATGCAAGCAGGTGGTGCTGTTCAGGCTGGATTCTTAAAGCCCAGTCGTGCTCCCCTTCTACATCTCAGCAGCAGGTTCTGCTGCCTTGTCTGCAGTGCCTCGTTGTCCCGCTGTCTTGCCTTGCCTTGCCCTGTCTGCCTGCCTTGTCCTGGTCCTCAGAGTCTTGACTTGCCCTGTCTTGTCCTTCATTGACTTGTCTGTGTGACCTCTGCCTTTGATTCTGACTTCACTCCTGGATTGCTGCCTGCCCTGACCCTTGGTCTGGACCAGGATATCGTCTGCTTGCTGACTGCCTTGACCGTTGTCTGTATCTTGACTTTATCTGACCTCTCCTTACAGGACTTCCACCTAAACTCTGCCAGCTCCTGGAACAGGGGGGGGGACGACAAGGGGGGGGGACGACAAGTGAAGCTTCCAGCTCCTGGAACGGGGGGGGGGGTACAAGTGAAGCTTCCAGCTCCTGGAACAGGGGGGGGGTACAAGGGGGGGGGTTACAAGTGAAGCTTCCCAGCTCCTGGAACAGGGGGGGGGGACGGGGACAAGTGAAGCTTCCAGCTCCTGGAACGGGGGGGTACAAGGGGGGGGGTACAAGTGAAGCTTCCCAGCTCCTGGAACAGGGGGGGGGGACAAGTGAAGCTTCCCAGCTCCTGGAACAGGGGGGGGGTACAAGTGAAGCTTCCCAGCTCCTGGAACAGGGGGGGGGTACAAGTGAAGCTTCCCAGCTCCTGGAACAAGAGGGGGGGGGGGGTACAAGTGAAGCTTCCCAGCTCCTGGAACAAGAGGGGGGGGGGGTACAAGTGAAGCTTCCCAGCTCCGGGAACAAGAGGGGGGGGGGGTACAAGTGAAGCTTCCCAGCTCCTGGAACAAGAGGGGGGGGGGGTACAAGTGAAGCTTCCCAGCTCCTGGAACAAGAGGGGGGGGGGGTACAAGTGAAGCTTCCCAGCTCCTGGAACAAGAGGGGGGGGGGGGGACAAGTGAAGCTTCCCAGCTCCTGGAACAGGGGGGGGTACAAGTGAAGCTTCCCAGCTCCTGGAACAAGAGGGGGGGGGGGGGTACAAGTGAAGCTTCCCAGCTCCTGGAACAAGAGGGGGGGGGGGGGTACAAGTGAAGCTTCCCAGCTCCTGGAACAGGGGGGGGGGTACAAGTGAAGCTTCCCAGCTCCTGGAACAAGAGGGGGGGGGGGACAAGTGAAGCTTCCCAGCTCCTGGAACAAGAGGGGGGGGGGAACAAGTGAAGCTTCCCAGCTCCTGGAACAAGAGGGGGGGGGGTACAAGTGAAGCTTCCCAGCTCCTGGAACAAGAGGGGGGGGGGGGTACAAGTGAAGCTTCCCAGCTCCTGGAACAAGAGGGGGGGGGTACAAGTGAAGCTTCCCAGCTCCTGGAACAAGAGGGGGGGGGGGACAAGTGAAGCTTCCCAGCTCCTGGAACAAGAGGGGGGGGGGGGGTACAAGTGAAGCTTCCCAGCTCCTGGAACAAGAGGGGGGGGGGGACAAGGGAAGCTTCCCAGCTCCTGGAACAAGAGGGGGGGGGGGTACAAGTGAAGCTTCCCAGCTCCTGGAACAAGAGGGGGGGGGTACAAGTGAAGCTTCCCAGCTCCTGGAACAGGGGGGGGTACAAGTGAAGCTTCCCAGCTCCTGGAACAAGGGGGGGGGGGTACTCTCTACACCCTACTCTTCACAGAAAGCCACAATTCAACTCAGAAAATTATGCAAGCAGGAAACCTTAATCTCTCACCTCTCTCCAGAGCTTAACCTTTTGGACCTCACAGACGTAGACACTGCCTTATCCTCCTGGTCTAAAATAACGAGTAAAGTGGCAGACTTGACCTGCCCCCTTAAAACTAAGGTTATCCCCTCTAACAAGCACATGAAAAAACCTTGGTTCTCTCCGGAATTAAAATCCATTAAACGCGAACTTAGAAAAAGGGAACAGAGCTGGCGCAGGAATCCTTCCTCCTCAAACCTAGCATCTTTCAAATCGTTCATGCACCATTACAGGATCATAAGAACATAAGAAATTGCCATGCTGGGTCAGACCAAGGGTCCATCAAGCCCAGCATCCTGTTTCCAACAGAGGCCAAACCAGGCCACAAGAACCTGGCAATTACCCAAACACCTAGAAGTTCCCATGCTACTGATGCAATTAATAGCAGTGACTATTCCCTAAGTAAACTTGATTAATAGCAGTTAATGGACTTCTCTTCCAAGAACTTATCCAAACCTTTTTTGAACCCAGCTACACTAACTGCACTAACCACATCCTCTGGCAACAAATTCCAGAGATTTATTGTGCGTTGAGTGAAAAAGAATTTTCTCCGATTAGTCTTAAATGTGCTACTTGCTAACTTCATGGAATGCCCCCTAGTCCTTCTATTATTCGAAAGTGTAAATAACCGAGTCACATCCGAGACCACACCTTGATCAAAATGCTTCAGACAAAAAAAGATTTCTACTCCCAGAAAATCCACAATTTCATCTTTGATCCAAAAGCCCTTTTCTCGCTGGTTTCTTCTCTTACAAAACCTCCAGTTCCGGCTATCCCAGATGACAAAGCAGCTCTCAAATCCATTGAACTTGCCAACTACTTCAAAGACAAAATAACTAACTTACTGGCCGCCCAAACAACACTAACATCCCCGGGCCAATCATGACCTCTTCTCACGGCACCCCCTCTCATCTCTATGACTAATCAACCTTTCAAAGCCTCATTGCCTCATACAGCATTCCTGGAGGAATTCGAATCAACTTCCTCACTAGAAATAGAATCACTACTGAGGAAACTAAAACCAGCCTCCCACCCTTTCAATGCGATTCCTGCCAATCTTCTCATCTCAAGCGCCACAGTTTCTAAGCCCATCTCGCTTATCAATGCCTCCTTAGCACAAGGTCATGTCCCCGACCCTCTTAAACTGGCTATCTTAAAACCCCTTCTAAAGAAAACTAACCTCTCCACCGACAACCCAGCAAACTTTCGTCCTATTGCAAACCTTCCTATCATCGCCAAGATCCTAGAAAGAATTGTCAACAAACAACTCTCCGAGTTTCTGGACAATAACAATATCCTCTCCCCAGCCCAACTAGGATTTCGTAAAGCTAAAAATACAGAATCTCTCCTTATTTCTCTGTCAGATATCATCCTCATGAACCTGGAAAAGAAACGGCCCTGTCTTCTCATCCTCCTAGATTTATCTGCTGCATTCGACACAGTGAACCATCAGTGTCTCATGGACAGGCTAGCGGAGATCGGAATAAAAAATACCGTACTAAACTGGTTCAAGTCCTTCCTTCAAAATAGGCAATACAAAGTCAAGATTAACAGCAAAGAATCCCCCCCTTTCATCTCTTCCCTAGGAGTTCCTCAAGGTTCATCTTTATCCCCAACACTATTCAATATCTATCTTCTCCCCCTTTGCAATCTACTCTCCGATCTGAAACTTACATATTATCTTTATGCAGACGATGTCCAAATCCTTATACCGATCACAGACTCGCTGCAAAAAACCCTTCTCCATTGGAATGCTTGTCTCATCCACATCAACAACCTCCTCTTAAAGCTTAATTTGCTACTCAACACCGACAAAACAGAATACATCCTAATCACACAAGATGGCAGCGTACCACTAAATAACGTTCAACAGTCAATGTCCCCTACTTTCTCACCCAAGGTAAGAAACCTCGGGGTAATCATAGACAGCCAAATGACCTTCACAGGCTTCATCAACAACACAGTAAAGGAGTGTTATTTTAAACTCCAAGTTCTAAAACGCCTAAGACCCCTCCTCCATTTCCATGATTTTAGGTCAGTCTTACAAGCCATCATATTCTCCAAAATTGATTATTGTAATTCACTCCTTCACGGCCTGCCTGATATTTCACTCAAACCTCTCCAGCTACTACAGAACGCTACGGCCAGGATCCTCACAAAATCCAACAAGAGGGACCATATAACTCCAATTTTAAAGAATCTACATTGGCTACCAATTAAGTTTAGAATCCTTCATAAACTATTAACAGTCACTCACAAAGCCATACACAACATTACTCCTCTGGATCTTACAATACCTTTGCAACTCCACACCTCGGTCCGTCCAATTAGACTAGCCCAGAGAGGCACTCTTCAAGCACCCTCCATCAAGACCTCCCTCAGTAAGAGAGCTATATCCGCCTCGGGCCCCAAGCAATGGAACCTGCTGCCTCCTGAACTGAGGCTGGAACGATGTCCAATCACCTTTAAGAAGAGACTTAAGACTTTGTTATTCGAACAAGCCTTCCCATAACTACTCACTTCAGCCTTGGTTCTTATCCGCATCATGAGTACTCTATCCAACTTGAGGCCTTCATAGTCCACCCCTATTTAATTTCCCTGCTTTTCGCCCAAGTTATACAGACCCAATTCTCTACACTTGCTTCACCCATTTTATGTTTATCCAGGTTATTTCTACCCTGTTCATTGTTTTAATCCAGGTTACTTCTACCCTGTTCATTGTAAAACAAGACTTTGTCTCTGTTATTCTTTGCTGGTTGTAATGTAAACCGAAGTGATAATTAATCTTGTTAATTGAACCTCGGTATACAAAAAGTTATAAATAAATAAGTGAAGCTTCCCAGCTCCTGGAACAGGGGGGGGGGGGTACAAGTGAAGCTTCCAGCTCCTGGAACAGAGGGGGGGGGTTTACAAGTGAAGCTTCCCAGCTCCTGGAACAGGGGGGGGGGGGTTTACAAGTGAAGCTTCCCAGCTCCTGGAACAGAGGGGGGGGGGTTTACAAGTGAAGCTTCCCAGCTCCTGGAACAGGGGGGGGTTTACAAGTGAAGCTTCCCAGCTCCTGGAACAGGGGGGGGGGGTACAAGTGAAGCTTCCCAGCTCCTGGAACAGGGGGGGGGGTTACAAGTGAAGCTTCCCAGCTCCTGGAACAGGGGGGGGGGGTTACAAGTGAAGCTTCCCAGCTCCTGGAATAGGGGGGGGGTACAAGTGAAGCTTCCCAGCTCCTGGAATAGGGGGGGGTGTACAAGTGAAGCTTCCCAGCTCCTGGAACGGGGGGGGGGGTGGGACAAGTGAAGCTTCCCAGCTCCTGGAACGGGGGGGGGGGGGTACAAGTGAAGCTTCCCAGCTCCTGGAACGGGGGGGGGGGGGTGGTACAAGTGAAGCTTCCAGCTCCTGTCCCAGCTGTTGGCGTGGGCCTTGCAGGTTCATCTGTTTAGGCTGTGCCAATGACACCACAGCCTGAGACTGACATCTGTGACACCCGCTTCTTCATTCCTACTTCCAGCCATTAAAGATGTTCTGTGCTTGTCCCATTCCCTTTTGGATTCTGTTACTGTTCTTGTCCTCACCAATTCTTCTGGGAGAGTATTTCCAGGCTCTGTCAACACAGGCACTTTTACTTTTTATTCTTAGATGATCAATCTACAAAATGAAATCGATGCACTCTGCAATTTCTGAAATAAAATGGAATTGTAAACACTTCCAAAATGAGTTAGAAGATTGTAGAGGGATTTAGATTGGGTTAATAAATAAAAGTGGATGGACGCCCCTGAGGATATTAAAGGAGATCAGCGAGGTTCTGGAAGGTCCATTGAAGGATTTGTTTAGTAGATCTTTGGAGATTGGGAGTAGTTCTAGAGAAGCTCTGATGTTCCTCTTTATAAAAGGCTTAGTCTTACCGTAGTAGAGAGAAAGCTAATGAAGGTTGCGCTGAAGGAAGGGGTAGGGAAGTAACACTGAGTCTAGTGGCATGGGTTGAGCAGAGGAAGAGCAGAGAATTACATCGGGATAGAGGCCGCATGTGCAGCTCTGGATACTGTACTGCTAGGAGGCTGATAAAGAAACTGAGCAGCCTGTGGCCAGGTTTAGAAACTGGTTCAGTAGAATAAATTCCATAATGTGAGATCTTTTTAATGCATTATCTGTTCTGCATCATTTTTATGGGATGTAACTGTGATATCTTGTTTCAGATTCATGAAGTATTCACGGTCATAACGTTTGTAATTTACAAAATGATTTTTAGAAACTAAGTAATATAAAGCTTAAGTTGTATGGCAAATATAGGTAACAGTGTTCAAACTGAAATATCCAGCAAACACATCTTACAAGCTAATAAAATAAATGTTTATGAATCTATGTGTAGATGATAAAATACACTTAAGTATGGTACCCCTCTGTTGGTGCTGTTTGGGTCAGGGCTGGAAGGGGAGGCTCTCAGCTTTGCAAACCATCTTATGCATGTAAACTGCTCCTATACTTGTAAATGCTGAGCAGAGGAGTGAGCTGCACACTGCACAGCCATGGAGAAGATGGACGAGGGCACCAGGATGATCAGCTTTCTCTGGCAACTTCTCCTCCTCAATGGGGAGAGAGGTGAGGCAGGTTTCAGCTACTGAGAAGTAGGGCTTTTAATTTTAGGTATTAACGGATAAACACCAATAAAACCCCTGATGCAAAAATAAAATGGATGTTTATTGGATAAAGATCACTTTCTCTAGTACAGTCTCACCCCTCCCTTTGCTTGTCGTGGTGCTCTGCTCTGTGTTTGTACCTTTTTAACGTTCATGATAATGACCCAGCTGCACAAATGTATGCATTTTAATTGAGCTGGAAAAGGTACCCAGCAATAGTGCCATGAAAACTGATTAAATACGGATTTTTTTTTATTACAGTTTTGTAAAGCCCTAATTAGAAACTTGTAAATGCCTTTATAAGACTAATGCGTAAACAAATACATGAGGTTTGCTTACTGGATGTATGCGCTACTCTGTAGGGATTGTGGAGTTCTCCAAATAAGCCATTCAGATGATAGATAAATATAACCTTTCCTAGCGGGTAGCAGATGGACTCAGGACCAATGGGTATAGTGTGCTCCTGATAGCAGTTGGAGACGGATCAGATTTCAATCTGACGTCAGCCCTAGTACATATACCCCTGCAGGAAGTGCAGCTCTTCAGTATTTTCGTCTCCATAGCAGTTCGGGACTCTATACACACTTGCACAGCGTTAGAGTATTCTAACCAAAGAAATACAAAACAAAGAAGAAAACTTACCTCTACAGACGAGCTCCGCTCTCCTGTGGTGATACCTATGGGTCCCTCCCCCAGTCGAGGTTCCTGAGGTGATTTCTGCGATCCCTCAGAGGTAGGCCTCGGTCCGGCAGCTGGCTCCCAGCGTGGACTTAGCCCCTGGCAACGGGTGCGGCTGAGAGGCAGCGGGTGCAACTTACCTTCACCGCCGCGCCAGATTTACCAAAAGTGGTTTCTCGCTACCATCGCAAGACGAGCATAAGGACTCTGAAGAATCTCGCCGCCTTCGCCATCTTAATGTTGGCAGACTCCTATTCAATACCTGGAAAGGTCAGAATCTGTACGAAAGACGGACCACCTATTCATCCTTCACAGCAGGAAGAAACAAGAGGAAGCGGCCTCACGGGCAACCATAGCCCGCTGGATCAAAGAAGTTATCAAGGCGGCCTACATAGAGGCAGGCAAGCCTCCACCTCTACAAGTCAAGGCCCATTCCACTAGAGCCCAGGCAGCATCCTGGGCAGAAACCAAGATGCTGTCACCCGCTGAGATCTGTCGGGCGGCGACATGGTCCTCCATCCACACCTTCTCCAGGTTTTACCGCCTGGATGTTCAGGCTCGGGAGGAGACAGCATTTGCAAGGGCAATACTAAGTGGGCCACGGGAAGCCTCCCACCCGGTTTGGGAGTAACTTTTATACATCCCATTGGTCCTGAGTCCATCTGCTACACGCTAGGAAATGGAGAAATTACTTACCTGATAATTTCGTTTTCCTTAGTGTAGACAGATGGACTCAGCATCCCGCCCACGGCTGCCGACAAGCACAGAAACCTTGGGGGACAATCCCCAAGAGCAAGACAAACACGGGTAAGCCAAGCTTCCCTCTAAGACCCCCATACCTACCGGGTGTTGACGTTTCTTGGTTGAGTGCACTGGCGGTCTCCAGCTATATCACGTTAACCAAGTTATTTAAGTTAATCAAATTGTTCAGTCACACATATATCCACAATTGCTTTTCGAGGAGAATACTGAAGAGCTGCTCTTCTGCAGGGGTATATGTACTAGGGCTGACATCAGATTGAAATCTGATCCATCTCCAACTGCTATCAGGAGCACACTATACCCATGGGTCCTGAGTCCATCTGTCTACACTAAGGAAAACGAAATTATCAGGTAAGTAATTTCTCCAGTTTTTCTTAAGAATTGCATAGTTTAATGACAGTATGCAAGTCCAGCTTTTATTTTTAATTAGAAGATAATTAAATTAAGGCTTTCTCTTTGTTTCACCATTAAGAAACTTACGCTATGGGCTCTACCATTCACTTTTGGAATGGTTTCACCCCCTCTATTTAATGGACAAAAAAAATGGATTCAAGACCCAGAACTTTGTCTTTGGGAAAACAATGCCAGAACTATACGACCTTGTTTTACGGTAAGAGCTGTTTTTCTCTGTGCTACCCTATTAAACATTTTTCTTTTCAGGAAATAATTGTTACTGTTTTATCTCAAATCTTACAATTTGTTTTGTTGGTTTAATCCTCCTCCTCTGCTTCCTAATAGCACTGAGCATTGATAAGTGATCTGCTGTATCTCTATGAATCTCTTCAAACTGGAGTCCAGTTTGTGCATTTATTGTACTATATATTGCCTTAGTATATAAGAACCCCTGAATCCCTTGTAAATTATCACTTTCATAATGAGAGCTTCAGTAGGATTAAACTGTTTATAAAACATCATTTTATATCTGAGCTTTACAAGGCCGGTAACAAATTTACAGGTCTATATTCAAAGGGGCTTGTCAGAGTAACTTTTTTTTTTTTTGGTTTTTTTTTTACCCATACACAAACCTTTAGTTGCAAATCCTACCCTACTTAGCTGTGAAGGGGGGGTGGTTGGAAGCTTGAGTTTAGCTGGGTTGCACCAATTCTGAGCACCACCTTTCTTGCTAAACATATGTGGATGTGTCTGGGAAAACAAAAATGCTGTTCTAAAGTTTCCTCCACTCCCTGTGCTGTTACAAAGAATTTGTTTTTTGTCATATTGGGCTGTGAGAAATTACAGTAAGGACTCACTGCAGCTCTCAGAAGAGACGTGCCAGACCAGGTCACACCAGTCAGCTAAAGCCAGTTTAAAAGTTTTGTCCAAACCAGTCTGATGCTGAATGTCGCACTCCATTTCAATTTTCTCCTCCTGTGCCACCCCCGTTATTGGTTAGTGTTTCTTACATAAAATGGGATTTGTAATTTGGTTTGCACAAGGCTAGTTGTATTATGTTTCATGGCAGAGTAGCATAAGTGTGCCCGCTAGGTTTGGTTAAGCACACCAGTATCCTGCCCAGGGGCTAATCTCATGTAAACACACCAAATACTGGGAACATACTCAGGAGCTTATCCCCAACACAAACTTTGGTTCAGTACATCATGGTTCCAGGTAATGAACAAATAAAATCAGCTCAGATAGAAGAATAATGGTAGATAATAGCAACTGAAACATTTCCAAAGGATCAGCTGTAGCATCAGGTCCAAGGTTTGCTCTCTTTCTCACGGTCTCCCCTTATACACTACAAATGCTTGTGTGAAGCAACAGGGTTCCCTCTCTCTCACTTCTTATTAGTTTTCAGAAGCAGTTGGTGGCCTTCATTTTGTCTCTCAGGCTTTAGTATAAGTTAATCGCTAGTTTTCTCATCGTAGACAGTGTATAACTAAATAAACAGGCTCTTGCCTGTTCGTAAACATTTCACAGTGTAAGTAAACAGGAGTTCACGCAGAGGTTGGCCTGTGGCCTTCAAACTAGTTTGTGTCTGGGTGAAAACTCTGAATCCATACGGCCTATCCTCTATATACATCCTCAGCAAAAAGTAACAAAAAAATGACTCCATCAGAGCTGTTTACGGCAGCTTGAAATATGTAAAACCAACAATTCTTTTGCTAGGCAATCTGAGAAGGACATTGTGCAGCTGAAGCCTGCAGTATTTTTCTGTCTGCATGCAAGTCAGTCCCAGAAGTCTTGGCTTCCGTATTGTAGCTTGACTTTTCCTACAGGTTTTGATATAAAATGTACACACCCTGGGTTTTTGGTTCACAGTAGAATATATTAAAGGTTATTAGTTACGATCCATGTATATAAAAGGTAGTTGGGGGTCCTGGCTTCAGAGGGAGGATGTACAGTCCGCACGTTGAGGGCGAGCCGTGGGGGAAGGTGTAGGAGGGAATGGCTCAGGGCTGGTTAGAGGGCAAGAGAGTGGGGGCAGGAGATGGGAGAGCAAGAGCACCAAAGCTCTTTCCCACCATTTTTCACAGGCTCTTCAACTAGCAGGGGAATATAAGTGAAAACTTCAAGTAACAGCTCTTAAAATAAAATTTGCCAAAGTTAGGATACACCTATACCAGATTCTGGAGGGAGCTATAGTCTGTAACCCTGGCTGAAAAAAAAATATATAGATATAGATATCCCTTTTTATATATATGTAGATAGATATCGCTATATATACTGCAGAGCCAGGCCTCAGGGCCTGCCTATTGTGGTGTTTCACAAGTAAAATCTCCTTAACCAAACTCACCTCCACTCCCCCACTGAAACTAACTCGTGGCCAACACATTCAGCCTCTAAATCCACCCATCTTAACTATCCTAGAGGAATTTTACTTCAAACATTTTCTCCTTCATCTGTAAATAGGACAAATAATTCACTTCCATTCTAATTTCAAAGGGACACAATTCCATAGAAGATGATCTGCAATTGGAAACTCTTCCATTATATATTTCCTCTTCCTTATTTTCCAAATCGGAGGAATGGACAAAAGCCTGATATAAGACTGAAAGTAACTTGTCCAGAACATGTACACAATACGTATACTTCCTGTTAGGAAAGTCCCCTATAACGATGAATAATTATAGACTTCTGTATGTGGTGAGTAGAAAAAAAGATGGTCAAACTTGATTTGCAGTGGAAAGAAAATAGGTCATTTCTCTTTGAAAATGTTCTTAAAGTGCCTGCATAGCATGCAATTATGTGGTCTGTTTGAAAATTGCCCCTAAATATCAAGAACAGGCAGAGTGTGTGAGTTTCCTTAATACAAGCAAAACATGCTTGTGACGTTGGTTGACATGAGTAAGATGGAAGCACGCACTGAAGAGCCCAACCTTTATTACCTTATCTGAAAAGTGCTGGGGAGTTTGGATCCTGTGTTGTCTTGTAAATATGCAAGAATAAGTGCTTCATTTTTACTTTGTCTTTTCAGTGTATACTTGTATTTCAGTTTTACTTCAAACTAAGTGAAGAATATTAGGGATGAGCATTGAGAGAATAATATGGTATTGTGATACTTTTTTCCAGGTATAAGCCAGATCTGGTCTGGTCAGATGGGGACTGGGAGGCTCCAGATACGTACTGGAACTCAACATATTTCCTTTCCTGGCTGTATAATGACAGTCCTGTCAAGGTACTGCTGATAGCATTTTGTCTTGCTATATACAGGCAAAAGATTAAAAAAAAAAAATGCTGTCCTAGTGTTCATCTAATGTTCTATCAATAGTGCTGAACTGGTTTCCTTTTCTTGCTCAGTCTTTGAAAGCATTTTAGCACTATTAATAGAAGTTAGATGGATGTAGAGTTAACAGTGCTTTTAATAAAGGTCTTGGTAAAGTTATAACTGCTACCCTGAGATTCATTTCCACTGAAGCATAGAGAGACTCTGTGGTCCGGTTATTGTGCTGTCGCAGGTCCTGCCTGAGCTGTGCTGCTGTCGCAGGTCCTGCTTGAGCTGTGCTGCTCTTCCTTCTCATCACACCACGGTCTCCTTGAGCTGTGCTGCTGTCGCAGGTCCTGCCTGAGCTGTGCTTCTGTCGCAGGTCCTGCTTGAGCTGTGCTGCTCTTCCTTCTCATCACACCACGGTCTCCTTGAGCTGTGGTGCTGTCGCAGGTCCTGCCTGAGCTGTGGTGCTGTCGCAGGTCCTGCCTGAGCTGTGGTGCTGTCGCAGGTCCTGCCTGAGCTGTGCTGCTGTCGCAGGTCCTGCTTGAGCTGTGCTGCTCTTCCTTCTCATCACACCACGGTCTCCGTGTATCTGTCCTATGCATGCTTGCATTCTGCCATTATTTTGGTTCCTAATATTTCTGCTATAAGCTTCCATCAGATGTCCTGCACCCTCTCCTTAGAAAACCATTTTATTGTTTTCTCTTGGATCCGTCTTCCTTCTAGCGTTCTATAATGAGTCCTTGCATTTGTGCATCTCATTCCATGGAAAAACTGCTTCTTTCTGCTACTTTTCAGCTTAAAAGGTTTTGTTTTGGTTTTTTTGTTGTTTCTTCTTTTCCCTTTTTCTCCTGGCTTAACTGTAAGCAAACCTGGCATTTGGGAAAATTATCCTGCATTCTCACTACCTGGGTATGTTTCCTTTTTTTTTTTTTTTAGCCGCCCCCCCCTTTCCTGTGACTGTTCCTTCTCTGGTCGTTTCAACAGTGGACCTGAGGCTGGCAGCCATGCACCAGATCTCTAAATCTGGCCACCCAGTGACTCTCTCTCCCTGCAGAGGCTGTGAACACTGTCTCTCTGCAGCAAGTGGAAGAAATTGGGACCCTCCATATGGCAGTGCTGGCCCACCTTGCAAGATATTAGAATATTTGTATTGTAAATCCCCTGATATCTCTGGTTCTGTCTGCCAGGGCCCCTTCTCTTCATTACATTTCACAAGGAGACAGATATTCTTAGTAGAATAATTGGTGTTCTTTATTATTAGGAACTTGTCAGCTATAGCAAATGTGAGCACAAAAAAAAAAAGAGGGTGACATCTATTGTGTTGCATATTATGTCTAAGCTAAATCACAGATTTCTGTTACCTGCTTATTATTCTAAGTGATCGTACATGGTTATAAGCTAGCATGTTAGCTACACCCATGTCCAGTGACATCACTACATTTATTTATGTTATTTATGTTATTTATTTATGTTATTTATGTTTTTTGGTTGTATTATCCGCACCCCTGTTTTCTGTAAACCGACATGATGTGAACGAGTTCATGAATGCCGGTATAAAAAAACCTTAAATAAATAAATAAAATTTATTTGGAAGCTTTTATATACCGATGAACGTTGGGAACATCTCACCGCTTTACAGTAAACAAAAATTCAGCCAACGAGCTTTACAGAGAACATTTATATGATACTGATTGGAAATTAGTATAATCATCTCAAAAGTATTTTGTGTATGTTGCCATCTCGTGAATACAACCTTGCTGAAGTCAAATATTTTCTTACCTGTCGCCAGCACCTAGTGAGAACATAAAACAAGGATATTGTAAGTCATACTCTTGTCCATCTTTTCCTCTACTCCTCATTTCCTTTTGATTCTGTTTTTCCTGCCAGTTCCCAAGTTGCATAACGAAAGGAGTCTGAATATCTTATACCTGAAAAATCTTAGCAGCAGATGCTCCTTCCCTCTGTTCTGTTTCCAGTGTCCATGGTCCAAACCCCAGTTCTACAAACAATTGCAATTTTTTGCCCTGTTAGAATGGCTGCTTTCTTTTGCAAGTTCTTGAAGGGAAGAATGCTGAGAGATGGTTTCCATGTATGGGCTTACAAGAGGTAGATATGGTCAGATTCATCTGACCAGAGGCCTCTGACATGCTTCCATATAGGTGATTTAACATAAACAGAGCACCACTTGGAATACTGAGTTAGAAACTGGTTAAGTGGGTGATGACAGAAGGGTAGTAGTAAATGGACTTCATGCTAAGGAGATGGGAGTTACTAGTAGTAGTATGCTGCAGGGATTAGACCTTGGACTATCTTATTTCTACATTTTCACAAGTGATTATTATGGAAGAACTATCGGGAAAGGTGTATTTGGTTTTTGTTTTGTTGTTTTGGCTTTTTTTTTTTTTTTTAAGTTTATCCAATTTCAGATTTTGAAATAAACAGCCAGAAAGAGGAGGAAACCATAAGAAGGGATCCAGCAAATGTAAAAAAAAAAAAAAAAAAATGCAGTCATGCATTTGAGCTGCAATAGTCCAAGGAAGTAACACAGTATAGGGGTGAAATTTTTCTTAGTATGTGGATGTGGGGATCATATCTGATGATCTTAAGTTTGCCAAACGAGGAAAAGGTGACAACAAAATCCAGAAAGATGCCTGTGTGCACAGGGTGAGGACTGGTCAGCAGGAAAAGGGAGGTGATGCTGCCCCTGTACAGGTCCCTGGTGAGACCTCACCTGGAATACTGAGATCGCACCTTCAAAAGGATATAAACAGGATGGAGTCAGTCCAGAGAGAGGCTACTAAAATGGTCAATGGTCTTTATTGTAAAGTATATGGAGATAGACTTAGATCTAAACATGGGGGACACAGATGCTGAAAGGAGAAGGGAAGGAAAAGCGACACCCGCAGTTCGGGGAGGGTAGAGCTCCATCCCCCAGCTGATGTCATCTTGCAACTTCCTGCCCTTGGCTAGAAAAGCTGTGCCCTGTGGAGGAGTGTTGGGTTTGCTGTGCCCTGTGGAGGAGTGTTGGGTATGCTGATGAGAGGAAAGACCTGCTGTACTTGACCTTGACACGCATTTCTGGTTGACCTGAGGCCGTGCCTCCTTCCAGTTAGAAATGCCGTATCCTGCGGTGTGCAGCCACCAGCACGAACCAAAGAGGCAAGCCCATTGGAGAGCATGGAGGAGACACAGATCAAGTAGTAAACATCTATTTTGCAGTTTTAAATTCTGACCCAGTATGGCATATTCTTATGTTCCCTCACAGGCTTTCTGCTTCGGATATATTTTTTAAAGTTTTTACTGTGAGTTTTTGCCTCTACGGCCAACTTCTTTTCAAATTCTCTCTTAGTCTGTCAAATCAATGTTTTACATTTAACTTGCCAACGTTTATGCTTTATCCTATTTTCTTCTGTTAGATCCTTCTTCCAATTTTTGAATGAAGATCTTTTGGCTAAAATAGCTTCTTCCCCCTCCCCTTTTAACCATGCTGGTAATCGTTTTGCCTTCTTTCCACCTTTCTTAATGTGTGGAATACATCTGGACTGTGCTTCTAGGATGGTATTTTTTAACAATGACCCCGCCTCTTGCACACTTTTTACCTTTGTAGCTGCTCCTTTCGGTTTTTTTCTATTTTTCTCATTTTATCAAAGTTTTCCTTTTGAAAGTTTAACATGAGAGCCATGGATTTGCTTACTGTCCCTCTTCCAGTCATTAATTCAAATTTATTTATTTATTTATGAGTTTTTATATACCGGCATTCATAGGACACATCATGTCGGTTTACAAGTAACTGAGAGAGGAGGAAATTCATAAATAAACTCATAAATACATTAATTCAAATTTGATATTATGATCACTATTGCCAAGTGGCCCCACCACTGTTACCTCTCTCACCAAATTCTGTGCTCCACTAAGAATTAGATCTAAAATTGCTCCCTCTATTGTCTGTTTCTTTGTGGTCTTTCTGTCCTTGATGAAGGTCTGCTTTGTTGGTGATTGAGGTGAGGTATTTTACTAGAATGTAGGCATTTGTATCAATCTTATTTGTTGTGTTTTCTCAATAGGACATGCATTGGTGGTAAATTACTGTCTTTTCCTAAGGAAGGCTGTTGTGCCTGGTAGTAAAGGGAGTTTGTCTTTCTTTTACTGAGATGTCATCAGAACCAGAATATCTTTTTTGTATGGCAGTTGTGCAGAGTAATGCCCTAGATCTGCTCTGCATTCATGCTGGGGGTCGAGGGGGTTCCTGAGGATGCAGAGTGCATGTTTACATTTAGCCCAGTGATGGTCACATGTTCAGTGTGTCACGCATGTGAGAACCATCTGTCAGGTGTGTGCCGGCCAAAAAAAGGTAGAGAACCACTGTATTAGAGGACAGGGTCCCTGTATGTCTATAAGGAAGGCTAGTTTGGTAGGGAAACGACTTATTCTTCTCTTCTGGAAAGGACCAGACCCTCCTTTTGGATGTGGAGGAATTGCCTACATCATATGATGCAGATGGAAATTCTTGTTGGTATAGAACTTTTTCAGGAGCTTGATTTTGAATGGCTGACCAGGTGTTCTTATCTGAACCACTTAATTGAAATATCTGCCTGACAAGGTGTCCTCCTTTTTGGACTTGGTACAGGGTTGGATTTCTCATAAGGCTAACCTAGGCCATGGCCTAGGGTGCAGTAGTCACGGGGGCGTATATACAGCAGAAATAACAATCAAACTGTTACAATTTTGTGAATCCTTGATGGTTAACAGTCTTACCTTAGGCCAAGAGGAAAGATACAGCGCGGTAGGTAAGATGGTGTCCACCCAGCCAGCTAAAGCATCCCAGGAAGGTCCAAGTCCAATCTTGGGTAAGCTGGTAACCGGCCAGAGTAGTCCAAGTGCGGTCCGGGTCGAGGCAGGTAGCAAGGCAAGACAACAAACGGAGTGGCAAAGCAAGTCAGGCAGGAAGACAGAATCCGAGCAGAGCCTGTAGCTGAGGTGAAGCTATGCTGGAGTCAAGGCTTTAAATAAGGAAGTTCTCCCGCACAATTTGCCGGACTTCCGGGAGTGACGCGCTTAAATGGGGCGGGGCCTCAACCCGAAGCGCGTAGTGTGATGCCGCTGCCTGCCGAGAGCCCGGGACCCTGCCGATCGTGAGTGGTAACACAAACATTTACAAATTTTTCAGTATTTTGAAAAGGCCATATAAAATGCTGTGTTTTAAATTTACATCCATATACTTTAAATTGAGTGGTACATTTACGTTGCCCGTCTCTACAGTTTGCGCTGTCTTGCTCAGTCACAAGCAAAGCATTTGCTATTTCTCTCTCACACACTCAGCATAAACCACGTGTTAAAGGAAAATTCCAGATTTGGCGTTTCAGTAGTGATTCATTACACTTCTATCGTTTGTCTTCTTCATATCTACTAATAAGTACGTAAAATATCTTTACTACAAATATATACTGTATTGTTAACCCAGAGCTGAAAGCTGTAAGCAGAAAATGTTCGCCAAATTATAAGGAGGCTGCGGTTTTTATTACAAAACATGAAACATACATAACTTATGACTTGTTTATGTAGCATCTTTTAATGTGGTGTAATGTAAGTTTGACACAAAATGCAAAACATTTCAATAAAATTCTATAATGATCGATGAGAATCGATGTAAGTCTTCTGCATTTTATTTCAATTTTATTCGCTGTTTTTTGTATGGAATTTGCCATCTGGGTGAATAATTTGAACTAACCAAAGAAGTAATCGTCGTACCTCGTATGGGTTATATAGGCAGACGTCTGCATTTTGCGGGTTGGGTTGGACAGAAGAACTTCTGCGGGGCGATGAGGGTCCCGCGAGCTGAAACAATGTTGACTGGTTTTGGTCTGTTTTATTTTGCTTCTGGGTTCACTCGTCGCAAGTTTAAATAAGTTTTGAATAACTGGCAGGGATTACATATTAAATTGAAAATTATAAATCAACGTTTGAGGGGAAGGTGCACAGAATTGTGCTTTGGCCTAGGGCATAGAAATGTGTGAATCCGGCCCTGACTGGGTGAGCAGAGAGAGGGTAGAGGTGGGGAAAGACATGTACGCTTTATTATATTGTAAAACTGCCTTCTTTTACTGTTAATTCCTGCGGGGTCTGCAGGGCGAGTTAACTTTCTTTGACAATAAAAAAAAATTGTTGAAACTAAAAGCCGTTTTGCCTGTACTTTTACTTATGTGCACACTTGTGATTTTAGAAAGCATCAGGTCAATATTCGGTGAGCTGGCCAACGGCAAAGGTATCTGGATAACTTTAGGCAAATATTCACGGGACAAGCCTCCTGCTGAATGTACTTGGATAAAGTTATCCAGGTAACTTTGCTTTTAGCTGGCTTATTGAATATTGGTTTTTAAAAAGAATAAAGTAAATGTGTGCAGAAGCCTCTCAGCTCCTTCTGTCCCCTTCTTTCACTGACAGCTGTAGGGAACACTGAAGGTTGGCACAGCCCTCCACCTCTCCTCCCTCTGGCATGCGGACTGGGAGAAGAGGGCTCTCAGCTGCTGTAGCTGCTGCTCAGCTTGTGGGTTTTGTTTTGGGGATTTTTGGGTGGGGAAGTGGTTTTTAGTTCTGTGGTTCATTTTAGGACTGGCATTTTCCTGTTCCTCAGTGCTAGCCAGGTAAATTCAAACTACACCCTGAAATGCCTCTGTTCTGCCCCTTTTTTATCAATGACTTACCAGGGTAAAACTAAGCCCTTCAGCGGGGGAGAGGGCAAGGGATATTTAACACTGGCAATTTGTCGGGCTAATACTGACCAAACCTTTTATGTGTATGCTCTGTTTGTGCACTTCCTGTTACTGTACACGGTTAAGAATGAAAGGCATACTTTTTCCAAAATAAGTGTTTTTTAAGAAAAAATTAAGTCTATGGTCGGTTTAGAAGTTTGAGCAAGCGCTGTACAAAGAGCTGTGGCCCAGGTGCACTTGGACTTCTCTATCACTTAGCACTGGTCTGATGATCCCCTCCTCAGGTTCCAGGAATAGAGAGACTGTGAGCACTCTCAGGGGATCCCCAGCAGGAGGGAGATGGGGACTGCAGGGCTGGGGTTGATATGGGTCCATGAATCCACTCTCCAGGCCTAGGAGAGAGGTTGGTGTAGGACAGTGCATCCACCCCCTGGGACTGGGAGAAAGATCACAAATATAAGATTAGAGGATCTCCTCTTTGGGTTCCTGAAATAGACTGCATGTGGATGCTATTTTTTTAAATCACTTCTATAGTTATGTTTTTTTCACTCCAGATTTCCACTTAACAGAATTTTCTTACTGAAAATTTCAAATTAAAATAATATGACATAATAGTTGTAAATGTAAAACTTAGTTTTAAAACTATTATGTTGAGCACTATTTACTTCAGATAATGCATCTCTGAAGCATTCACTATATTGATACTTGACAAATTCCAATCTTGGTCTTCTAGGTCCCTCCCTATAAGGTGCATAGCCTTTTTGGGTGGATATACGGCTTTTACTGAAGATTACACAGCATAGTTTCATTAGTGTTCAATCTTTACTAGTAAGATTTTACTAGTAAGATGTTCAATTTCTCCCCTTCCATCCCAAGTTTATTTTCCTTGTTTTTTGTAACTTTCCCTCTCCCTTTTTCTGATTCACTGTATTTAAAGTTCAAGGTTCTTATTGAAAATATTGTTTTTTACGTTACGTTATGCTTTACACTCCTTGTTATTTGTAAACCGGGTTGATGTGATGCCTATCATGAAACTCGGTATAACAAAAACAATAAATAAATAAATAAATAAATAAGATATGTTTAATTTTGACATTCTGTTCTTCGTAGAAAAGGTGAACGCTTTAAAAATTAATTATAATGTTCAGCATAGAAAGTCCATTTTTATATATTCAGTTGTGAATAAGTAATTAGCTTAATTTTCTCTTTTTTAGGATACTGTGGTGGTCAATGATCGGTGGTGCAAAGACTGCTCTTGCCATCATGGCGGATACTACAACTGTGTAGATAAATTCCAGCCAGGAACTCTGCCAGAGCACAAATGGGAGATGTGCACTTCCATAGATAAATGGTCCTGGGGTTACCGAAGGAACATGCAGCCCAACCAAATCATGGATGAAAGCAATATTATTTCAGTAAGCATTTTTAAATGCTGATCTTTTTGGGAGACTATTTTGTTACATTTTACCTACATACTGATTTTCAAAATTATCCCACAAAAAGTTCTTGCAAACATTTATACCTGTTTATATGTGTATATAGGGGGTTTTTTGTGAAAAATTGTGTGCATACTTTTGAAAATGCAAAAGCAAGTGTGTAATAGCAAAGCCCACCTATAAGAACATTTCTTAACACTATGCGTAAATGCATGCACATCCAGGCCCTATGCGCATCCTTTTATCTGTATATAGAGCAGGCAGTTTTTTTTAAATCCCATTTCAACAGGAAAAGCACTGTTTTACCTGTCAAAATGGCCTTGAAAATTAACTTCCCTATGTCTTTCTCAGCACTCTATTTTGCATTAAAGAATTTGCTTACAGTTGAGAAATAATATCAAACATTTTTAGAAAGATATTCTACTTTGCTCACTTAGACAGGTTTGGCTTTTCCTAATAAAAGCAAGTTTGCTTACCGTAAACGGTGTTTCCGTAGATAACAGGATGAATTAGCCATGCTGTCATGGAACTGTCAGTCAGGCCCAGGAGGCGGAGCTTCCTAAGTGATGTCAGAGCTTTGCTCTGAGGCTGCGCGTGGTTTCCCGCGCTGATAACGACTCTCCTCAGTCTGTGATAAAGCAAATGTGGTAGTAGAGTTGATGTCCACTGATCAGGGAGGTGGGTGGGTCAGCATGGCTAATTCATCCTGCTATCTATGGAAATACTGTTTACTGTAAGCAAACTTGCTTTTTCCGTCAATAGCAGGGCGGAATTAGCCATGCTGTCATGGGAGTCCTAAGCTCACAGCACGCTGACAAAAAGGTCATAGGTATTGTCTTATACAGCGTGGTGAATTTTAGGTGACAGTCGATCTTGTGGAGTCCGTGGACAATGACTGTAGAAGTGTTTTACCAAACTTTGCATCGTCTGCCATCTGTTGGTCAAGACAGTAATGGGAAGTGAACGTGTGAAGAGAAGCCCACCATGGCTGCTTTGCAAATGTCTACTGGTGGAATATGTCTCAGATGGGCCATAGAGGCTGCCACTGCTCGTGTTTGAGCTGTGGGTCGAGACGGTAATGCAAAGTGACGTTTCGTATGACAGAATTGTATACACTGGGTAATCCAGCTAGAGATGGTGAGTTTAGTTAGTTACCGGAAGGCCTGGGGCATTCGGGTTGAAAGAAACTAACAGTTGCGATGCCCTGTGGGGCGAGTGGGACCTTTGTTTATAATAGGCAAGTGCTCTTTTGCAGTCCAGGGTATGTTGTAACCTCTCTCATTCTTGTGAGGTTTTGAATAAAAAGTCGGTAACTCAATCGATTGGTTGAGATGAAATTGGGAGACTACTTTCGGCAGGAACGAGGGGTGTGTCCGTAAGAGCTCCTTATATAGTGGTAGAATTGCAGGTATGGGCTGTAATTCGCTAACTCGCTGTGCCGATGTCACAGCGGTGAAGAAGACGACCTTCCAGGTGAGGTATTTTGGATGTGAGGATTCCATTGGCCCGAAGGGTGAGACCATCAGTTGCTCGAGAACTAAGTTTAGATTCCATGGAACTGGTGGTTTTGAGACCAGGGGGTGAAGGCGTGTGAGCCCTTTTACGAATCGAGAGACCATCGGATGGATAGAGATGGGTTGGCCGTTGTGCGACAGGTGAAAGGCCGCTATTGCACTGAGGTGGACTCTGACTGAAACTGTAGCGAGACCAGCCATATACAACATGTGTAGGTAGTCCAGCAAGGTTTCTGGTGTACAGGTAAATGGGTCAACTTGCATGGATTCGCACCACTTGATGTAGCGCTTCCATTTGAAGTGATAGTTTTTCCTTGTGGAAGGTTTGCGGGCTGCCAAGATTACGTCTTGAACTGAGATGGAAAAACCTTGTTCCGACAGAAGGCGCCATTCAACCTCCACGCCATAAGATGCAGAGAAGAATGCAACGGATGGAGGAGGAACTCTTCTTCCTGGGACAGCAGGTTTTCTTGATTGGGGAGTCTGAATTGTTCGTCAGACAGATGTAGGAGGTGTGCATACCAGGGTTGGTGTGGCCACGCCGGTGCCACGAGGATCAATTGGGCCTCGTCCCTCATGCACTTTTGTAACGTCTTTGTGATGAGGGGGATTGGAGGGAACGCGTACATCAGGGGCTCCGTCCATGGGATGAGGAAAGCATCCTGAGCGACTCTGTGTGGAGTTGGCCATACACAGCAGAAGCAAGTCACTTTCCAGTTGTGCTCTATGGCAAAAAGATCTATGGACGGGTGTCCCCATCTTCGGAAGACGGTCTCGGCGACATCGTTGTCGAGGGACCATTCGTGTGGATGGAATATCCGCTTGAGTATTCACGATTCCCAGCAAGTAAGTGGCCTGCAATTGAATGGAGTGGTGGATTGACCATGTCAGGAGGATGAGGGCTTCGCGGCACAGAGTTCAGGAGCCCGAGCTGCCCTGTTTGTTGATATAAAACATGGCCACTTGATTGTCCGTGTAAACCATAACCCTGTGGCCTTGGAGGTGAGAGACAAAGGTGCGCAGGGAGTATCAGATGGCTCTCAATTCCAAGAGATTGATGTGAAGAGACTGTTCCCACTGCGACCACAGGCCTTGCGTCTGGAGGTCACAGTGGGAGGATTCCGTGGTTAGCACTGCATTGTGCGGTAGGAGAGTGAAAGGAGCTCCCTTGGTGAGTGTTGGTTTTCGTAACCACCAGTCTGTCTATCATGGTTTTTGTCGAGGACACTCTCCAATGTAGTGGTTGAGAATGTTGTTTCCACTGTCGTTTGAGACCCCATTGGAGGTGTTGCATGCGGAGTCTCGTGTTGGAGACTGCGTGGATCGAAGCTGCCATATGTCCCAATACCTGTAAGACTTGATGTGCCGTCGGCGACACGGTCGACTTCAGGCGGTGAAAAAGGAGTCGCATGTTTCGTTTTCTGTCGGCCGGCAGAAAAACTTGGTATTTGATTGTATCCAAATGAGCTCCTATAAACTGTACTGTTTGTGCAGGGTGCAAGTTGGACGTTTGATAGTTGATGATTAAGCCCAACCTGTCAAGGCACTGAATTGTCTGTCGGAGATGTTGCCGAAGTGTCCGGACTGACGGCTACCAACAGCCAGTCGTCGAGGTAAGGAAAAATCATGACCCCCCTTGACGGAGGAATGCCACCACCACTGCCATACATTTGGTGAACACCCTGGGCACTGTTGACAGGCCGACGGGAAGGACTTTGTATTGGAAGTATTGGCCATGCACTTGGAAAGACAGGTATCGCCAGGAGGAAGGATGCATAGGAATGTGAGTGTATGCATCCTTGAGGTCTATGGAGCACATCCAGGCCTGGGGTTGGATCAAGGGTAGCAGAAATTTGAGAGAGATCATTTTGAATTTTTCCTTGACTATGAACTTGTTCAGTTCTCTGAGGTCCAAGATTGAACGAAGGTCCCCGGATTTCTTTGGAATTAGTAAGTAGGGGGAGTGGAATACCGCAAGATGTTCTGTTGGAGGGATACGTTGAATCGCCTGTTGTGGTAACGACTTCACCTCCTGTTCTAAGCGGTTTTGGTGAGATCTGGACCCCCCTGGTGCTGAATGAGGGAACGGGGGGGGGGGGGGAGTGGAAGTGAATTCTGTACCCGTGTCGAACAATGTCTAGTATCCATTGGTCGTTTGTGATCTTCTCCCATTCCCGGATGTGTGCAGTGATTCCTCCCGCTAGCATTTGTTGCGGTGGTGGCAGGGAGACATTCAAAAAGACGGGTTAGTCTTGGCCAGGGGAGCGGGTTGTTGTGCTTGTGGGTGCTGGCCCCGGGGTCGTCCCCATCGAGTTTGGTTTTGTTGATTCTGCGGACGGGAAGTCTGCTGATAAGCTGGAGGATGGTACGAAGCATATGGCCGATAAGGTCGGCGTTGAAAGATTTGTCTGAGGTAGTGTGGAGTACCGGCTGCAGAGTAAGTTTGAGGGGTGGCTAGAGATTGTACGGCCACTGACTGCTCCTTTAGCTGGGCCACGGTTTCCTGGAAACTGGTCCCGAACAAATTGTCCCCTTTACATGGTAAATTGGCCAATTTTTCGTGGACGTCTTCTCTAATGGAGCTGGCCCTCAGCCACGCCATTCGTCGTGCCGCAGTGGCAGCTGCTGACGTACAAGAGGAGGTCTCAAATCCTTCGTAGACGGTGCGCAACAGATGGCGTATGCCGTCCTCCAGGTCTTGTACGTGAGTAGTGTCCCCAATTGGGTGGACGAGGTCCGAGCTTTCTTTCATCCGTTGCACACACTCGTAGAGGTATTGAATGATGTAGAATTGGTGATGGTTAATGCGGGCGGCCAGCATCAACGCCTGGAATGTGTGCTTCGCAAATTCATCCAGCAAACTAAGATCTCTGCCCGGGGGTGTAGCGGAGTGTAACCTAGACTTCCTAGCTCTTGCCATCGCCGATTCAACTACCAAGGAAGCATGAGGTAGTTGAGGTGTCGAGTAATAGGGCGATTTTTGCATTTTATATTTAAGATCGGTTTTCCTGGAAACCGCTGGAAGTTGGAAGGGGGTATCCCAGGAGCGTTCCAGAACAGAGTCTAGTACCGCATGTGGAGGTAGAGAGGTAGGCTCTGCCAGAAGATCAAAGATCTTTAATAGATCTAAAGTCGCTGATCTCGGATCCAGCACTTTTTAAGGTGGAGGACTGAACCCATCTTTTCTAAGAACTTTGGATAGGTAAGGTCTTCCAGAGGCGAGTATGGTTCCGCTGGTTCGTCCCCTGGTTCTGAGGGATACCCTGCGGAGCTATCCGGTGATGTGGGTTGAAGGTCCGGCAACACTGGGGTAAGTGGCCACTGAGGTTGTGGTGCTGGTGTCTGGGCGCGAGAGAGAGCCTGTGGGGATGGGGGCCTTATGGCTTGTGGAGATTGAGGCCGTGTGTTCTGTGGGGACAAGTGTCCTGAAGGTTGTGGAGACTCCAGGTCGGTACTGGGCGAGGAGTTCCCCATCTGATAAGAGGATTTCATGACCTCAAAGAAACCAGATAATGTCAGAGAAAGATTGATGAAAGCATCCTTCGTCGCTGGCAGCATTGGTGTGTTCGAGCTGGTACTTGTGGTCTGCCTGCTGGAATTGCTGCCAATAGAATCTCTGTATCTGGTGGCTGAGTCTCGGGCACGTGTGTGCATAGTGTTTCAAGCACTTTGCATTTCTTCGCCAGGGGTTTCCTGTAGGAAGTCACCCCTGGAGTGGCGTTTAGAAGCAAAGGATAAGTCCGAGAACACAGGAGCAGAGGAGGCAGAAGACACTGATGACTAACATAAGAACATAAGAAATTGCCATGCTGGGTCAGACCAAGAGTCCATCAAGCCCAGCATCCTGTTTCCAACAGAGGCCAAACCAGGCCACAAGAACCTGGCAATTATCCAAACACTAAGAAGATCCCATGCTACTGATGCAATTAATAGCAGTGGCTATTCCCTAAGTAAACTTGATTAATAGCAGTTAATGGACTTCTCCTCCAAGAACTTATCCAAACCTTTTTTGAACCCAACTACACTAACTGCACTAATCACATCCTCTGGCAACAAATTCCAGAGCTTTATTGTGCGTTGAGTGAAAAATAATTTTCTCAGATTAGTCTTAAATGTGCTACTTGCTAACTTCATGGAATGCCCCCTAGTCCTTCTATTATTCTAAAGTGTAAATAACAGTCACATCTACTCATTCAAGACCTCTCATGATCTTAAAGATCTCTATCATATCCCCCCTCAGCCGTCTCTTCTCCAAGCTGAACAGCCCTAACCTCTTCAGCCTTTCTTCATAAGGGACCTGTTCCATCCGCTTTATCATTTTGGTTGCCCTTCTCTGTACCTTCTCCATCGCAATTATATCTTTTTTGAGATTCGGCGACCAGAACTGTACACAGTATTCAAGGTGCGGTCTCACCATGGAGCGATACAGAGGCATTATGACATTTTCCTTTCTATTAACCATTCCCTTCCTAATAATTCCTAACATTCTGTTTGCTTTTTTGACTGCTGCAGCACACTGAGCTGACTATTTTAAAGTATTATCCACTATGATGCCTAGATCTTTTTCCTGGGTGGTAGCTCCTAATATGGAACCTAACATCGTGTAACTACAGCAAGGGTTATTTTTCCCTATATGCAACACCTTGCACTTGTCCACATTAAATTTCATCTGCCATTTGGATGCCCAATCTTCCAGTCTTGCAAGGTCCTCCTGTAATTTATCACAATCTGCTTGTGATATAACTACTCTGAATAATTTTGTATCAACCACAAATTTGATAACCTCACTCGTCGTATTCCTATCCAGATCATTTATCTACTAGATAAGGGAGCCCTGACAGACGTGCCACAAATGCGCAGTAGAGAGCAGCTCTACCGCGCATGCGTGGGCAAGCACGTCGGCCAGAGCAGAGCGTGCCTGAAAAAAAAAAAAATGGCACTGGGTCCTTAGGAGCGGCGGCGACGACGCGCGCGAGGGAGGGAGGGACACCCCCCGTCTGCTGGTTGTGGATGAGCTGAAAGGGGAGGGGATTGAGAGAGGGGGAGGGAGTGAGGGGAGGGAGACTAGAGGGAGGGAGAATGAGGGGGAGGGAGTGGGAAGGAAATGGACCGAAAAAAATGTTTTAAATGTAGCCCGTTGTTACGGGCTTAACGGCTAGTATATATATATTGAAAAGCACCGGTCCAAGTAGAGTTCCCTGAGGCACTCCACCGTTTACCCTTTTCCACTGAGAAAATTGACCATTTAATCCTACTCTGTTTCCTGTCTTTTAACCAGTTTGTAATCCACGAAAGGACATCGCCTCCTATCCCATGACTTTTTAGTTTTCGTAGAAGCCTCTCATGAGGGACTTTGTCAAATGCCTTCTGAAAATCCAAATACACTACATCTACCAGTTCATAGCAATCGGAACCGGACCGTTGAAAGGCGCCAAGCCAGCAGGTGCTCATGAAGGGAAGGGCTACCCACCAGTGCCGAACACCTTGTAACATCTAACATCCAAGGTAGAAAAGAAAAAAAAATTGAAAAAACTGCCTTTGAAACTGAGAAGAGAATACTGTGGGGAAAGCCATGATTGTGAGACCCGCCCCCTCCCCCGACATCATAGCAATCGGAACCGGACCGTTGAAAGGTGCCAAGCCCCTTTGTGCACCCCTTAGTGTTAACCGTTCCCTTGTTTTTATATCCCTTGTTAACAATTTCCATGTTTATTATTGTTCAATGTATTGACAAAGGAAAAGCTTGATTTTCTGCATTTTTTGTTGGAATGTAAACCGATGTGATATGTAAAATCGAACACCGGTATATAAAAATAAATAAATAAAATAAAAATCTTTATCCACATGTTTATTAACCCCTTCAAAAAAATGAAGCAGATTTGTTAGGCAAGACTTCCCGTGGGTAAACCCATGTTGACTGTGTCCCATTAAACCATGTCTTTCTATATGCTCTACAATTTCGATCTTGAGAATAGTTTCCACTATTTTTCCTGGCACTGAAGTTAGGCTCACTGGTCTATAGTTACCTGGATCGCCCCTGGAGCCTTTTTTAAATATTGGGGTTACATTGGCCACCCTCCAGTCTTCAGGTACAATGGATGATTTTAATGGTAGGTTACAAATTTTAACTAATAGATCAGAAATTTCATTTTTTAGTGCCTTCAGTACCCTAGGTTGCATACCATCTGGTCCAGGTGATTTGCTACTCTTTAGTTTGTCAATCTGGCCTACTACATCTTCCAGGTTCACAGTGATTTCATTCAGTTTGTCTGACTCATCACCCCTGAAAACCATCTCCGGAACTGGTATCTCCCCAACATCCTCATTAGTAAACACGGAAGCAAAGAATTCATTTAGTCTTTCTTCAATGGCCTTATCTTCCCTAAGAGCCCCTTTAACCCCTCAGTCATCTAATGGTCCAACCGACTCCCTCACAGATTTCTTGCTTTGGATATATTTTAAAAAGTTTTTATTATGAGTTTTTGCCTCTATGGCCAACTACATTTCAAATTCTCTCTTCACCTGTCTTATCAATGTTTTACACTTGACAATGCTTATGTTTTATCCTATTTTCTTCAGATGGATCCTTCTTCCAATTATTTAAGGACTCTTTTTTTGGCTAAAATAGCCTCTTTCACCTCACCTTTTAACCATGATGGTAATCGTTTTGCCTTCCTTCCACCTTTCTTAATGCGTGGAATACATCTGGACTGCGCCTCTAGGATTGTATTTTTAAACAATGTCCAAGCCTGTTGAACACTTTTAACCTTTGCAGCTGCACCTTTCAGTTTTTTTCTAACTATTTTCCTCATTTTATCAAAGTTTCCCTTTTGAAAGTTTAGTGTTAGAGCTGCGGATTTACTTATTGTCCCCTTCCAGTTATTTATTTAAATTTTGATCATGTTATGATCACTGTTGCCAAGTGGCCCCACCACCGTTACCTCTCTCACCAAATCCTGCGTTCCACTAAGAATTAAATCTAAAATAGCTCCCTCTTGTTGGTTCCTGAACCAATTGGTCCATGAAGCAATCATTTATTACATCCAGGAACTTTGTCTCTAGCAAGTCCTGATGTTACATTTACCCAGTCAATATTGGGGTATTTGAAATCTCCTATTATTATTGCACTGCCAAATTGGTTTGCTTCCCTGATTTCTCTTAGCATTTCATCATCTGTCTGACCATTTTGTCCAGGTGGACGGTAGTATACTCCTATCACTATACTCTTACCCAACACACATGGGATTTCTACCCATATAGATTCTATTGAGCATTTAGTCTCTTGTATGATCTTTATCCTGTTGGACTCTATACCCTCCCGGACATAAAGTGCCACACCCCTGCCAAGTTTATCCTCCCTATCATTGCTATATAATTTGTACCCTGATATAGCACTGTCCCATTGGTTATCCTCCTTCCACCAAGTTTCTGTGATGCCAATTATGTCAATCTCATCATTTGCAGCTATACACTCTAACTCTCCCATCTTACTTCTTAGACTTCTGGCATTGGCATACAGACATTTCAAAGTGTGTTTTTTGTTTGTTTTAACAACCTGGTTTTCAGTTGTTTGGGATAATTCGGAAATCATTAGCTTTGGTGATTTTTTACATATAGGCATATGGACTATGTTTGCATTTAATGGAACCTCTCTGTTGGGATGCCCTAACTCTCCTGTTGCATTAGTATCCTTCAAGGATACATTTCTCCGAACCATGCACTGCTGAGTGACTGTTGGCTTTCCCCCTTGTTCTAGTTTTGACCTTCGTCCCTGTCTGATCTGGACGAGGAGGCTGGTGAAGATGGTGTTAGGGTCTAGGGTGCATCCCTGGACGCCTTTGATATCGTAGCCAGCGGTATGAATTGGGATTTCTTCCTCATCCCATTAGGTTCTGGGGGACGTGGACAAGATTTGGCCGTTTTCTTTCTGTTTTCTGGTGTCTGCGCCATGGGCGCCGTCTCGTGCTCCGATGGCGCCGTGGTATTAGCCGACTAGCTTTGGTGCGTTGGCACCGTTCCTATGCGCCTCACCGGCGTCGTTCCTTTGCACTGCAATGGCGCTGCTCTGTGCGTCGGAAGAGGATGCGTCGGCCGACATACCTGCGTCACAGTCAGCATCCCGGGCGACTCTGAAGGTCTTGATCCATGCGTCGGACCTTCCGGTGCAGTAGTTTTAGAGGACTGCGTCGCGTCCATACGGTGCTGCGTCGACTAGGCATGGGCCGCTTTTTGGTGTGTTCCACTACCCGCCCCGGCGCATGCGATTCCGGACTCCCAGAGGCTAGATCTTTACCTCTCATGTGATCCTTCGCAGTCGGAGGTTCCATGGAGGCCGCTCGATGCTGTGGGGGCGGTGCAGTTGTAGTAGGCCCCAGAGAATAGTGGGCTTCCGACAGTGGGGCATAGGATCCGGTCCTCGATGTTTGTTTGTAGACGCTCCATCTTCTCCCTCCTCAGCGTGCCCTCGGTGACATCCGACCACAATGAGGGCACGACTCGAGAGGGTGGTCTGGTCCCAGACAACGATAGCAGCAGTCATGTCCATCTGTGATGGACATGACCTTCCCGCAGAGGCGGGGTTTGAATCCTGAGGGCCGGGGAGCGTCCTTCTTGCCGTGGTCCTTCATATTTTTGCATTTTCTTTCCAAAAATTAAAATTGTCTGAGAAGGTCTGAGGCACTGCGTGCGATCCCGTGCGCGGAAAACCAGACTGAGGAGAGTAGTTATCAGCGTGGGAAACCACGCACAGCCTCAGAGCAAAGCTCTGACATCACTTAGGAAGCTCCGCCTCCCGGGCTGACTGACAGTTCTATGACAGCATGGCTAATTCAGCCCTGCTATTGACGGGAAAATCAAGCTTATCGACAATCATGTAGGCAAATTTACTTTCTTGACTATTGCAATAGTTTACTAACTAGCCTTACTGCTAAATCTGTCCATATGCTGCAGTTAATACAAAATATTGCTCAAAGACTCCATACAGGCAGTAATTTAAGCAAACATGTTACTCCTAGGTTGTGTTTTCAGGCCCTAGAAACATAGAACATAGGTCCTTTTCTGCTATCATTTCCTAATGATCCATCCAGTCTTCCCAGCAAGCTTTATGGTAGTATCTGCTACACTATATAGGTCACCCCCATACTTAGTTTCCCAAACTGTCAAAATCAGGGCCCTTGGTTGTTGACTGAGTTCAATTCCCCATTGCTCTCTGCTTCAATGGCAAGAGGTAATGCTGGAGTTGCATCAGAAGTATCAGTCTTAATGGTTAAGGGTAGTAACAGCTGCATCAGCAAGTTACACCTATGCTTATTTGTTCCCCCCTCCCCCCCCCCATGCTTATTTGTTTTCTCAGACTGTGCAATTCAATGTCCTTGTTTGTTTCTTTCTGAATCTAATCCCCCTTTTCCTCTTTTCTTCCTGCCATTAAAGCAGAGAGCGATAATGCAGTTGCATCAACAGTATGAAGGCTTATTGGTTAAGGGTCGTAACCACCACACCGGCAAGTTACCCCTTTGCACTCTTCATTTCCATGCTCTAGCCTTTAGGGATCCAGTGCTTGTCATGCCCCTTTGAAATACTTCACTGTTTTTGTCCTCACCTCCTCTGGAAGGGCCTTCCAGGCACCACCACCCCTCTCCAGGAAGAAATATTTTCTGACATTGGTTCTGAGTTGTCCTCCCTGGAGTTTCATTTCATGACCCCCCCCCCCCCTAGTTCTACTGATTTCTTTCCAACAGAGGTTTGTTGATTGTGCATCATTAAAACCTTTCAGGTATCTGAAGTTCTGTAACATTATCCCCCCCTGCACTTGCTTTCTTCCAGGGTATAAGAACATAAGAAATTGCCATGCTGGGTCAGACCAAGGGTCCATCTAGCTCAGCATCCTTTTTCCAATAGCGGCCAAACCAGGCCACAAGAACCTGGAAATTACCGAAACACTAAGAAGATCCCATGCTACTGATGCAATTAATAGCAGTGGCCATTCCCTAAGTAAACTTGATTAATAGCCGTTAATGGACTTCTCCTCCAAGAACTTATCCAAACCTTTTTTGAACCCAGCTACTCTAACTGCACTAACCACTTCCTCTGGCAACAAATTCCAGAGCTTTATTGTGCGTTGAGTGAAAGAATTTTCTCAGATTAGTCTTAAATGTGCTACTTGCTACCTTCATTCAATGCCCCCTAGTCCTTCTATTATTCGAAAGTGTAAATAACCGATTCATATCTACTCATTCAAGACCTCTCATGATCTTAAAGACCTCTATCATATCTCCCCTCAGCCGTCTCTTCTCCAAGCTGAACAGCCCTAACCTCTTCAGCCTTTCCTCATAGGGGAGCTGTTCCATCCCCTTTATCATTTTGGTTGCCCTTCTCTGTACCTTCTCCATTGCAACTATATCTTTTTTGAGATGCGGTGACCAGAATTGTACACAATATTTGAGGTGCAGTCTCACCATGGAGCGATTATAGAGGCATTGACATTTTCCGTTTATTAACCATTACTTTCCTAATTCCTAACATTCTGTTTGCTTTTTTTGACTGCTGCAGCACACTGAGCTGACTATTTTAAAGTATTATCCACTATAATACCTAGATCTTTTTCCTGGCTGGTAGCTCCTAATATGGAACCTAACATCGTGAAACTACAGCAAGGGTTATTTTTCCCTTTCTCACAGGACAAGCAGGATGGTAGTCCTCACATATGGGTGACATCACAGGATGGAGCCCAATCACGGAACACTTTTGTCAAAGTTTCTAGAACTTTGACTGGCCCCTATTGGGCATGCCCAGCATGGCACTAACCCTGCAGCCAGCAGGGGTCCCCCTTCAGTCTTCTGTTTTCCATGCAGCAGTAGCCACGTGGTTAAGGAGCCACACAGAGATTCCTGACAGGAATTTTCCTCACGGAATTACTAAACATTCATACCCCACAGGGGTCCCTCCTTCGAATGACTCTGCGGTATGCCGGTAAGTTTTTACCCGTTTTCGGTCGATTCCCGTCGAGTTTGGCCCTCGCAGCCTACTGGCCGTCGACCGTACCGCAGCTTAAAATTTTTCATGGCCATGGCGTCGGGGTTCCGTCTGTGCCCGGACTGCAATCACACCATGTCCATCACAGACCCTCATAAAGTCTGTGTAATGTGTCTCGGATGTGAGCACGATGTCCTGACCTGCACCAAATGTGCCCTAATGACACCCAAAGGTCGCAAGGCCAGAATGGAGAAGATGGAACTTCTCTTCGTGCTCAAACCCCGATGCCGTCAATTGCATCGACGTCGTCCGAACCAGCACCGTCCACTTCGTGCCAGCATCGGGCACCGGCCGGTGACCATCCGGCATAGACTACTTCTCGGCCATCGACTGTATCTACTCCCCCTCAAGATCGAGGGGATCGTAGAGAACGACATCACCATCGTAAGCCTCGGACCATCGAGGGAGCGAAATCATCGACCTCGCCATCGTCAAAGAAACCCCGTTCAGAAAAGGCACCGACCTTTTCAGCAACCCTCACCCGAAAGGGGATTTGGAGCCGCAACTCCACCTTTAACGGTGGTCCCTCCGGCTAAGCCTCTGCCTCCTTCTGTTCTGGAGCTGGGGCTGCTTGCTCCAGGTCTCCGAGAAGAACTGTACCGGCTGGTTCAGGAGGCCATCGATAAGGCGATGCATCGACTCCAAGTTTCTCCGGTACCGATCATGGAATCGACCGCTGACCCGATTCCGGCAGCATTGGAAGCGCTCATCGCCACTTTTCCACCAATGGATCCCGGGTCACCGAGGTCTCTCGTGCCCTCTCCGCTTACCTTGTCATTGGGAGGAGAAACACCGTTCCGCATCCCTCCATCGAGATTCCTATGAATGCCTAAGCCATCGATGCCATACATCTGTCAGCGCCACCGGTCCATTCATCGATGCCCTCGATGCCTGCACTGGTGCCTTTGATGCCTTCTTTGGTGCCTCCAATTATTCTTTCGGTTCCTTCAGAGCCTAGACCTGGACCTTCAGGGATTCTGCCATCCCGACCCCCTAGGGCTCCTAGAGAGGCAGATGTCGATCCCTATGATACCTGGAACAATGATTCTTCACCAGACACCGATGATCTACCTTCATCACCTTCTCCTTCTGAAAGAAAGCGTTCTCCTCCAGAGGACCTTTCCTTCATAAACTTTGTGAAGGAGATGTCTGAATTGGTTCCATTCCAATTACAGACCGAACATGATGACAGGCATCAGATGATGGAGCTGTTGCAATTCCTGGATGATCCCAAGGAAGTAACCTCCATCCCTATTCACCAGGTTCTTCTGGATCTCTTCAAAAAGAACTGGGAACACCCTGGTTCTGTTGCTCCTGTCAACAGGAAGGCTGACACCACTTATTTGGTACAGTCAGCCCCAGGTTTTCAAAAATCTCAATTGGATCATCTGTCGTCATGGAATCTGCCCAAAAGAGGGCAAAGAGATGAAAACATCACACTTCCTTTCCCCCAGGCAAGGAACAAAAACTTCTAGATGCCATTGGTCGCCGGGTCTTCCAGGGCTCAATGCTTATCTCTCGAATCGCCTCTTATCAGCTCTATATGACCCAACACAACAGGGTCTTATTTAAGTAGATACAAAAAGCCTTCCCCTGTTCCTAAACTAGCATTATGTTTGCAAAATCTATCCTTCCCCGGTTCCTAAACAAAAATTGTTTGTATAATCTACCTAGCACTTCTTTTGCAAACCTAGACAAACCTTACTTTCGCACCAGCATGACATAATTTAGAAATAGGCCATTCATGCCTCCCCACCTACATTTCTGTATTTAGTATTTAACATCGATTTCTCCCCCTCTTCATTTTCAATTCCCAGTTGCATTCCCTTGTTTTATTGTAACTTTTATTTCCTCTGGTTATAGTTTAGTGTTTGTTATTGTTAAGATCTTTGTTCTCTGTAAACCGAGTTGATTTGATTTGTATCAAAGTCGGTATAAAAAAAAGCTCTAAATAAATAAAATACAAGACTTGACAGACTCCCTGCCTCAGCAATTTCAAGATCAGCTCCAAACCCTAGTAAACAAGGGTTTTGAGGCGGGCAAGCATGAGATAAGATCATCTTATGATATCTTTGACACTGCTAACAGGGTATCTGCAGCTGCTATTTCGGCAAGAAGATGGGCCTTGCTCAAGTCTTCGGACCTTCGCCCTGAAGTGCAGGACAGATTGTCCGACCTGCCCTGTGTAGGAGACAATCTGTTCAGCGAACAGATTCAACGAACGGTGGCAGAACTCAAGGACCATCATGAGACCCTGAGACAGCTCTCTCTGATGCCTTCTGAGTATGCCTCCAAGCAGCAATTCAGGAAGGATACTAAAAAGTCATTCTTCCATCCAAAGAAGTCCTATCCACCACCGTCTAGGACTCCTTCCACGAGACCTTTCCAAAAGGCCCAGTCTAGTCAGATACGAAAACAAAAGCCGCAAGCAGCTCCTCAGCCGGGCCCTGTTTCCAGTTTTTGACTTCTGCATAGAGAGCAGCAGCCAGCTTCCACTGCCTCAGATATCAGTGGGAGGTCGATTGTGCCATTTCATAAGAACATAAGAAATAGCCATGCTGGGTCAGACCAAGGGTCCATCAAGCCCAACATCCTGTTTCCAACAGAGGCCAAAAACCAGGCCACAAGAACCTGGCAATTACCCAAACACTAAGAAGAACCCATGCTACTGATGCAATTAATAGCAGTGGCTATTCCCTAAGTATAATTGATTAATAGCCATTAATGGACTTCTCCAAGAACTTATCCAAACCTTTTTTGAACCCAACTAACTGCACTAACCACCTCCTCTGGCAACAAATTCCAGAGCTTTATTGTGCGTTGAGTGAAAGAATTTTCTCCGATTAGTCTTAAATGTGTTACTTGCTAACTTCATGGAATGCCCCCTAGTCCTTCTATTATTCGAAAGTGTAAATAACCGAGTCACATCTACTCGTTCAAGACCTCTCATGATCTTAAAGACCTCTATCATATCCCCCCTCAGCCGTCTCTTCTCCAAGCTGAACAGCCCTAACCTCTTCAGCCTTTCCTCATAGGGGAGCCGTTCCATCCCCTTTATCATTTTGGTTGCCCTTCTCTGTACCTTCTCCATCGCAACTATATCTTTTTTGAGATGCGGCGACCAGAATTGTACACAGTATTCAAGGTGCGGTCTCACCATGGAGCGATACAGAGGCATTATGACATTTTCCGTTCCATTAACCATTCCCTTCCTAATAATTCCTAACATTCTATTTGCTTTTTTGACTGCTGCAGCACACTGAGCCGACGATTTTAAAGTATTATCCACTATGATGCCTAGATCTTTCTCCTGGGTGGTAGCTCCCAATATGGAACCTAACATCGTGTAACTACAGCAAGGGCTATTTTTCCCTATATGCAACACCTTGCACTTGTCCACATTAAATTTCATCTGCCATTTGGATGCCCAATCACCCAGTCTTGCAAGGTCCTCCTATAATGAATCACAGTCTGCCTGTGATCTAACTACTCTGAATAATTTTGTATCATCCGCAAATTTGATAACCTCACTCGTCGTATTCCTTTCCAGATCATTTATATATATATTGAAAAGCACCGGTCCAAGTACAGATCCCTGAGGCACTCCACTGTTTACCCTTTTCCACTGAGAAAATTGACCATTTAATCCTACTCTCTGTTTCCTGTCTTTTAACCAGTTTGTAATCCACGAAAGGATATCGCCTCCTATCCCATGACTTTTTAGTTTTCGTAGAAGCCTCTCATGAGGGACTTTGTCAAACGCCTTCTGAAAATCCAAATACACTACATCTACTGGTTCACCTTTATCCACATGTTTATTAACCCCTTCAAAAAAATGAAGCAGATTTGTTAGGCAAGACTTCCCTTGGGTAAATCCATGTTGACTGTGTCCCATTAAATCATGTCTTTTTATATGCGCTACGATTTTGATCTTGAGAATAGTTTCCACTATTTTTCCCGGCACTGAAGTCAGGCTCACTGGTCTATAGTTACCCGGATCGCCCCTGGAGCCTTTTTTAAATATTGGGGTTACATGGGCCACCCTCCAGTCTTCAGGTACAATGGATGATTTTAATGATAGGTTACAAATTTTAACTAATAGATCAGAAATTTCATTTTTTAGTTCCTTCAGAACCCTAGGATGCATACCATCCGGTCCAGGTGATTTGCTACTCTTTAGTTTGTCAATCTGGCCTACTACATCTTCCAGGTTCACAGTGATTTTGTTCAGTTCGTCTGAGTCGTCACCCCTGAAAACCATCTCCGGAACTGGTATCTCCCCAACATCCTCATTAGTAAACACGGAGGCAAAGAATTCATTTAGTCTTTCTGCAATGGCCTTATCTTCCCTAAGAGCCCCTTTAACCCCTCTGTCATCTAATGGTCCAACCGACTCCCTCACAGGTTTCTTGCTTTGGATATATTTTAAAAAGTTTTTATTATGAGTTTTTGCCTCTATGGCCAACTTCATTTCAAATTCTCTCTTAGCCTGTCTTATCAATGTTTTACACTTACCTTGACAATGGTTATGTTTTATCCTATTTTCTTCAGTTAGATCCTTCTTCCAATTTTTGAAGGATGTTTTTTTGGCTAAAATAGCCTCTTTCACCTCACCTTTTAACCATGACGGTAATCGTTTTGCCTTCCTTCCACCTTTCTTAATGCGCGGAATACATATGGACTGCGCCTCTAGGATTGTATTTTTAAACAATGTCCAAGCCTGTTGAACACTTTTAACCTTTGCAGCTGCACCTTTCAGTTTTTTTTCTAACTATTTTCCTCATTTTATCAAAGTTTCCCTTTTTAAAATGTAGTGTTAGAGCTGCAGATTTACTTATTGTCCCCCTTCCAGTTATTAGTTTAAATTTGATCATGTTATGATCACTGTTGCCAAGTGGCCCCACCACCGTTACTTCTTTCACCAAATCTTGCATTCCACTAAGAATTAAATCTAAAATAGCTCCCTCTCTTGTTGGTTCCTGAACCAATTGCTCCATGAAGCAATAATTTATTACATCCAGGAACGTTATGTCTCTAGTAAGTCCTGATGTTACATTTACCCAGTCAATATTGGGGTAATTGAAATCTCCTATTATTATTGCACTGCCAAATTGGTTTGCTTCCCTGATTTCTCTTAGCATTTCATCATCTGTCTGACCATTTTGTCCAGGTGGACGGTAGTATACTCCTATCACTATACTCTTACCCAACACACATGGGATTTCTACCCATATAGATTCTACTGAGCATTTACTCAGACCAGTGGGTCCTCGCCATAATCTCTCAGGGTTATCACCTGAACTTTCTCTTCATCCCACCAGACTCCCCACCTCGGCTGATGTGGGGAATATCCGACCACTCACTACTCCTGGAACAGGAGGTCTCCCTCCTTCTCCACTCCAGAGCAATAGAACCAGTGCCCTATTTATTTATTTATTTGTAGAGTTTTATATACTGTTATTCGGTAGAGCCATCATAACTGTTTACAACATATACAATTATCATACAAAAATATGCAGTTATCATAGTAGTTGGGCACAGTAAAACTTTGTGAACAATATACATTTTTCTTAGTAGATGTATAACAGAAGAGTGAGGAGAGCATTTTCATAAAATTTAATGTATCAAGTCAGAGAGCAGGGAGGGGTTGAAAGGGAGGGTAAAGGGGTATATCAGGAGAGCAGGAAGAAAGAGGATTATGTATGCGAGTTCGGTTGAGACCTGGGATGATCAGACGTCTGAGAGTTAGAATTGAATTTGTGGAATAAAAATGTTTTTAGGTCTTTTTTAATTGTTTTCAGGTTGTGCTGGGTTCTCAGAGCTTTAGGTAGGGTGTTCCAAATTTTGGGGGAAGCGATGGAAAATGCTCTCTCGTATAGTTGAAAGATGAGCGTCTCTGATGGTGGGGATGTTTAAGTATCCTGCGTTGTTAGAGCGTAGGTTTTTTTGTAGATTTTGGGGGGTTATGTTTAAGCCTTTTAGTCCATGATGATCATTGTTTAGGATTTTGTGAATGATGGTCATTGATTTGTAGGTAATACGCGCAGAAATAGGTAGCCAGTGAAGAGAGGTCAAAATGGGTGTTATGTGCTCATTTCTTTTTTTCCTGTAAGGATTCTGGCAGCTGAGTTCTGCAGTATTTGGAGTGGTTTGAGGGATGATGAAGGTATTCTAATTAGTAAGGAGTTGCAGTAGTCGAAGGTGGAGAAAATATTCCCAACAAGGCCTAGGATTCTATTCCCATTACTTTCTAATCCCCAAAAAATCAGGCGGCGTTCGTCCAATTCTGGACCTACGTGCCCTCAACAAGTACCTCCAATGAGAAAAGTTCAAGGTGGTAACCTTGGGTTCCCTCCTTCCTCTTCTGCAAAGAGGAGACCGGCTCTGCTCTCTCGATCTCCAGGACACATACACCCATATTGCGATAACTCCATCTCATTGCAAATACCTGAGATTTCTGGTAGCCCGAAGCACTATCAGTACAGAGTGCTTCCATTCGGCTTCGTATCTGTACCACGAGTCTTCACAAAATGTCTCATAGTAGTTGCAGCTTTCCTCAGGACTCAAGGTGTACACGTCTACCCCTATCTAGACGATTGGTTGACCAGGGCTCCTACTCGGCAAACTGCTCTATCGTCCCTACATCTTACCTTACACACCCTGATTTCGCTAGGATTTCTCGTCAACTACGACAAATCCTACTTAGTCCCATCTCAAACCTTATCATTCATAGGGGCAGACTTGGACACCTTGCAGGCAAAAGCTTTTCTACCTAGACAACGAGCTCTCACTTTCGTCTCTCTTGCACACCAGCTGCAGTCTCAGCGCTGCACGACTGCATGCCGCTTTCTTATCCTACTGGGACACATGGCGTCCTCGGTTCAGGTCACCCCAATGGCCCGCCTAGCCATGAGAGTCATGCAGTGGACTCTAAGGTCACAGTGGACTCCATGCATTCAGCTCCTGTTGACCATTGTCCACGTGACCGACTCAGTCAGCCTCGCCTGGTGGAGAAATCCAGTCAACCTCCTCCAAGGCTTGCCCTTCCAGGCTCCAGACCCTCAAATAATTCTCACCACTGATGCTTCAAACCTTGGCTGGGTAGCCTATGTGGCCAATCTGCAGACACAAGGAAATTGGTCTCCAGAGGAAGCCAAACACCAAATCAAGTTCCTGGAGCTTCAAGTAATCAGATATGCTCTTAGGGTATTTCAGGATCGCCTCTCCAACCAAGTCATCCTGATTCAGACGGACAACCAGGTGGCCATGTGGTACATCAACAAACAGGGAGGGATGGGCTCCTACCTACTGTGTCAGGAAGCTGTGCAGATATGGGTGGAGGCCCTTTCCCACTCGATGTACCTCATGGCCACCTACTTGCCAGGAGTGGACAATGTGTTGGCGGACAAGCTGAGTCTCCCCTTTCAACCACACGAGTGGTCTCTCAACCCCTTAGTGGTGGACTCGATCTTCCAACAATGGGGTTACCCTCATATAGATCTTTGTGACCTGTCAAAACTGCAAGGTAGAGAACTTTAGCGCTCTCACTCGCAGCCAACATTTACAACCAAGAGATGTGTTCTCCTTCTCGTGGGCAACAGGTCTCCTATATGCATTCCCTCCACTTCCACTTCTCTCAAAGACTCTCGTGAAGTTACATCAGGACAAGGGAACCATGATCCTGATAGCACCTCACTGGCCATGCCAAGTGTGGTTTCCAATACTTCAGGATCTCTCCATTCGCAGCCACATTCCCTTGGGAAAGAACCCGCTTCTGATTACGCAAAACGACGGGTGCCCTGCGCCACCCCAACCTTCAAGCCTTGTCCTTGACTGCATGGATGTTGAAAGGTTAATTCTTCAACCACTTAACCTTTCGGATCTAGTTTCCTGTGTCCTGATTGCTTCCCGAAAGCTTCCACGAGAAAATCTTATTCTTACAAATGGAACAGGTTTCAGTCATGGTACTCTTCTCAATCACTTGACCCCTGTACCTGTCCAATCACAAAGTTTCTGGACTATCTCTGGCACTTATCTGAGTCAGGTCTAAAAACTTCCTCCATCAGAATGCATGTTAGTGCAGTGGCCGCTTTCCATAAAGGTGTTGGGGATGTTCCTATATCAGTACGACCCCTTGTAATACGTTTCCTGAAGGGCTTGCTTCACCTCAAGCCTCCACTGCATCCTCCGGCCCCTTCTTGGGACCTCAGCCTGGTTTTAGGAAGGCTCATGAAACCACCATTCGAGCCTCTCCACTCCTGTGAACTTCGCTATCTCACATGGAAAGTGATTTTCCTTTTGGCAATCACTTTGGCTCGCAGAGTTAGTGAGTTACCTTACACTAAACTTCTGCAAGACTGAGCAGTACTCCGCACTCACCCTAAGTTTTTGCCTAAGGTAGTGTCAGAGTTTCATCTCAATCAATCCATTATACTACCTACCTTTTTTTCCATGCCCCATTCCATTCCAGGAGAGCAGGCTCTGCATACCCTTGACTGTAAACAGGCTCTAGCGTTCTACCTAGACCATACAGCTGCCCACAGGAAAAGCACTCAATTATTTGTCTCTTTCCATTCCACTAAATTGGGGCAACCTGTGGGTAAGCAGACTCTCTCTCTCCTCCTGGTTAGCGGACTGCATATCCTTTTGCTATCAGCAAGCAGACATTCCACTTCAAGACTGTGTTAAAGCATACTCTGTGAGGGCCATGGCGACTTCAGTAGCACACCTACGATCGGTACCACTTACTGACATTTGCAGGGCGCCACCTGGAGTTCTCACCATACCTTTACAGCCCACTATTGCCTGGACAAGGCCGGAAGACTAGATTCCATTTTCGGCCAATCTGTCCTGCATAACCTCTTCACAACTTGACATACCAACACCCTTCTGCCTGCCCGTTAGGGTTCAGGATGCCCTCGGCCAAACTCCACCCCAGTTGTTGTGCCTGTTGCATGTCTTGGGTACATTTGGTGCATACTCGGACATCCTCAGCTCGGTACTCACTCATATGTGAGGACTACCATCCTGCTTGTCCTGTGTGAAAGCAAATCTGTAACAGGTGTTCTCACAGGACAGCAGGATGTTAGTCCTCACAAAACCCGCCCACCGCCCCGCGGTGTTGGGTTCGTTACATAGAAACATAGAAATGACGGCCGAAGAAGACCAAACGGCCCATCCAGTCTGCCCAGCAAGCCACGCACTTTATCCATTTTTTTTTTATCTCCCCCCCCCCCCCCTTTTTCTCCCTCCCACCAGTCACTATTGGCTTCCAGCACCCTCCGGCCCCAATTCCCTTCCACCCCTCCACCAATGCAGAGAGCAGCGCCGTATCCGCATCCCAGTGAACATCCAGCTCAATCCGGGGTAGCAACCACTGCAACAAGCGGCCACACCCCTGCCCCATACTCTTACTCACCTCTGTTTTGTTTGTTTGTTTGTTTTTTGGGGTTTGTTTTTTTTTGGAGATGGCAGCCCTCCATCCTTCCGCTCCGTGAAGGTGGAACACAAACCACTGGCCACTGGCATCCCGCTCCGTGAATGCCTCTGTGGCTACTGCCGCTCCGTGCAGTGTTTTGCTGCCTCCTCTATATTTACGCCCACTAGACTTGATGGATCCACAGTGTTTATCCCACGCCCCTTTGAAGTCTTTCACAGTTTTAGACTTCACCACTTCCTCTGGAAGGGCGTTCCAGGCATCCACCACCCTTTCTTTTTCGGCACTTCCTGTAGCTTTTTAAACAAGACTGAAGGGGGACCCCTGCTGGCTGCAGGGTTAGTGCCGTGCTGGGCATGCCCAGTAGGGGCCAGTCAAAGTTCTAGAAACTTTGACAAGTGTTCCGTGATTGGGCTCCATCCTGTGATGTCACCCATATGTGAGGACTAACATCCTGCTTTCCTGTGAGAACACCTGTTACAGGTAAGCAACATTTGCTATATGCAACACCTTGCACTTGTCCACATTAAATTTCATCTGCCATTTGGATGCCCAATCTCTCCTCATAAATTAATTGATGGAGACCCCTCACCATTTTGGTTTCCCTTCTCTGGGCCACCTCCATCCTGTCTGTCCATTTTGAAGAACAGTCTCCAGAACTGAACACAATACTGCAGGTGAGGCCTCACCAAGGACTTGTACAAGGGGATTATCTCCTCCTTTTTCTTACTGGTTATTCCTCTCTATGCAGCCTAGCATTCTTCTGGCTTTAGCTATCGCCTTGTCACATTGCTTCGCTGTCTTCAGATCGCTAGACACTATCAACCCAAGGTCCCTCTCTTGCTCTGTGCACAACAGCCCTTCACCCCCCCAAGATGTACAGCTCTTCTGGATTACCACACCTCAGATGCATGACTCAGCACTTCTTGGCATTGAATCCCATTTGCTATATCTTCGACCACAGTTCAAGCTTTCTTAAATCACATCTCATTCTCTACTCCTTCCAGCGTGTCCACTCTGTTGCAGATCTTAGTATAATCCGCAAATGGACAAACTTTGCCTTCTGTCCCTTCCACAGTGTCGCTCAGAAAGATATTGAACAGAGCCGGTCTCAACACCGATCCCTGTGGCACTCCACTTAACACCATTCTCTCTTCAGAGTAGGTTCCACTTATTACACTTTGTCTTCTATCCATCAACCAGTTTGTAATCCACACCACCACCTTGGTGTTCACTCCCAAGTTTCTCATCTTATTCACAAGCCTTCTATGCGGGACCGTATCAAAAGCTTTGCTGAAATCCAAGTAAATCACATTGAGGGCACTTCCTCGATTCAATTCTTTAGTCACCCAATCAAAAAAATCAGATTTGTCTGACAGGACCTTCCCCTGGTGAATTCATGCTCCCTCGTGTCCAGCAACCCACCAGATTGTAGATAATTATCCTTTCCTTCAGCAGCATCTCCATTACTTTTCCCACCACCGAGGTGAGGCTAACTTGCCTGCAGTTCCAGCATCCTCTCTGCTCCCACTCTTATGAAGCGGGACCACCACAGCTCTTCTCCAATCTCTCGGCACCACTCCCGTTCTAGGGATCTATTGAACAGCTCACACTGCGGAGCCGTCAGCACATCTCTGAGCTTCCTCAGTATCCTGGGATGGACCTCATCAGGCCCCATGACTTTGTCCACTTTCGGTTTTCCTAGCTCTTCCCACACATTCTCTACTGTAAACGGAGTTACATCTACTCCACCCCCTCCACAGTCTTGGTATCTAGCGATGGTGCTTCTCCCAGATCTTCTTTAGTGAACACCAAACTGAAGTATTTGATTAATATTTCTGCCATTTCTTTGTCTCCACCCATTGATCTTTTTACCTTTCAGTCTCACTTTACCACTTCGGACGTTTCCCCTTTCTCTGATGTATCTGAAAAATGGTTTTGCCACCTCTCATTATCTCTTTGGCAATCCTTTCTTCCACCTGACTTTTTGCTTTCTTTATTTCTTTCTTTGTCTCTCTGTCTCAGTTTAACCAGATATTCTTTCCTGCCTTCCTCCCTTTGGGATCCTTTGTTTCTTGAACGCTGTTCTTTTAGCTTCTATTTTTTCAGCCTCCTCCTTTGAGAACCAAATTAGTTTCTTATTTCTCTTACTTTTGTTTACTCTTCTAACACACAGATTTGTTGCTTTTGTAATTGCTTCTTTTAGTTTGGTCCACTGCTGATCCACATCTCCCATTTTCTCCCAGTCTTCTAGTTTTACCTCCAGGTATGTCCCTGTTCCGACAAAGTCCATATTTTTTAAATTCAAAACTGAAGTCTTAGGATACAGAGAAGTCAAATAAACAATCTGTGATGTCAAACCACTGGTGCTGAGATGGGCACTAAAGACATTATCCTTGTTAGTGAGCACTCGGTCGAGTATAACCTCCTCCCTCCATGGCTTCTATTACCATTTCTTTGAACAGAGCCCTTGCAGGGAATACATTCTCTCTCTACGTCTGGTAGATTCTGCAGAAGGGATTCTCTAGTCTTCATCTGGCAGATTAAAGTAGTTTTTGTTAGCTGCATAAGAAATAAGGCAAAGTAAAGAACTAAAAAGGTGCTATTGGGTGTGATGGGGTAGTATATTCTGCACATCTTGTGTTCAGCTGTTGGACAGCCCGAGGTCAGTATTCAAAGCGCTGAATAAGTAAAGTTTATGCAGTTAAGTAGTGGTTGCTGGACATGTATCTACATTCAGCAGCCGCTATTAGCCTCATAAGTCACTTTAAATGTTAGCTGCATAAATTGTGGGCAGCTAACTAGCGATATTGGTCTCAACTGCATAAGTTATCTGTTCTAACTTAGCTAGTTATAACTTATGTGGCTAAGAGCAAATATATATATGCATATACAGCGACATTGCTGTGCTGCTGAATTATATTATGTAACTTTGCCAGATAACTTATATCTGGCCAAGTTACTTAAAATGGCTAGCTTTGAGTATTGACCTCATTGTAAGTAGTAGATACAGCTATAAGTTTAGCACATTATAAAGAACATCTCTCCTGGGTTCCCATGGGAAGATGGGCCATTCTTCCTGTATGATCTGAAAACAATGGCCCATAATTCCAGATAGCATGGAGTTTTCCTATGTTTTCACCATAACATACAGTTGAGAGAGTAGGTAATTGTGTAGCAATGAACATCTAATCTGTTCTGTAGATAAGGGTGGAAGATCTAAGTAGTACTTGAGTTTTGTTCCTTCTTAAACTAGTTCTACTTTTTGTCATTTTCTTTTAGATTTCTTTGTGTGGCTAGATTGATCTTTTGGTTTAAGATATGTGATATTGTATTGGGATTTCATGGATGTATTTTCTAAATTGTAACAAAATGTTTGTGGAAATGTAATTTTCCTCATGGAATTATAATTCCATTTTTGAATATTCTTTTAAATCAAAGTGCCGGCTAAAATAATATAGACCCTTGCAGCTACAAAGTTGATTAAGTTATTTGAAATAGATTGGTTAGTCCAAGATATGCAATATTAATGATTTGGGGGAATCTGTAGCTTTGTCTTATAGTCCTTATTATACACTTACACTGTACCAGTATGGGTGATTAATTGTGGTAGCATCACTTATAGGATTTTAAGGAATAACCCAAGAGGTCATAAAGAAAAGATCAAATCATTTTCTTTGTTTGTCTTTCTTATGAAGACAAGAAGCCCCATTTAATTTCTGTTTTCTCTCCTAGGAGCTTGTACGTACTGTGAGTTTTGGAGGCAATTACCTTCTTAATGTGGGTCCAACAAAGGATGGAATGATTGCTCCAATCTTCCAAGAGAGACTTCGAGCGGTTGGAAAATGGTTAAGCATCAATGGGGAAGCAATTTATTCCTCCAAACCCTGGCGGGTGCAGAAAGAGAATGGCACAGACAGTGTGTGGTGAGGACTATTCTGCATAATATTTGTGGGACATGTTTATGTAAAGCAGTGATGGCTAACCTATGACACGCGTGTCAGAGGTGACACGCCGAGACGTTTTGGCTGACACGCGCAGCGTTTCAAGGACTATCGAAATATTTTTTTTTTAGTATCGGCTGCGCCGAGCCTTTTCTTTTTCAGCTGCGCCAACCCTTTAAAATTTGTTTTTTTGTATCCCCCTCCACCAATGCCCCTGGGCGCAGGGAAGCTCATGCGACGCAGCGATAGCCGAAAACAAAGATCGCGTTTAAACGCGCTGATGCTCCTCCCCCTTCCTGCCTGTGTGGCCCCCTTAAGTAAACGTTGCCAGAGCCGCGTGGGCAGGAAGGAGGAGAAGTATCAGCGCGTGCAGAAGAGAAGCAGCGCTTGCGTTTATGGGCCTCCGCGAATTCCAAGTCGCAGCGGTCCAAGAAGAGGAAGAGGCCCGGTAGCAGGGCTGCCGCGGCCCGAGAAGATCAGGGCCGCTGCAGAGCCCATCCTGCGGCGACCCGCGAAGAGGAGGCCCAGAGGTGAGAGAGAGGCTGTGAGGGTCTGTAGAGTGTGCATGTGTGCGTGTATGAGATGAATTGAGAGATTGTGTGTGAGAGTGAGGACCTGAATGTTTGCAGAGACAGCATGTGAGAGCCTGTGTGTGTGTGTGTGTGTGTGTGTGTGAGAGAGAGAGAGAGCATGTGCCAGTGAGAGCCTGTGCATATGAATGATTGTATGAGAGAGAGCATGTGCCAGTGAGAGACTGTGTGTATGAATGATTGTATGAGAGAGAGCATGTGCCAGTGAGAGACTGTGTGTATGAATGATTGTATGAGAGAGAGCATGTGCCAGTGAGAGACTGTGTGTATGAATGATTGTACGAGAGAGAGCATGTGCCAGTGAGAGACTGTGTGTATGAATGATTGTATGAGAGAGAGCATGTGCCAGTGAGAGCCTGTGTGTGTGTGTGAGAAAGAGAAATGCATGTGAGAATGAGAATCTGACTGTGTGTTTGAGAGAAGAAGATGGAGAGAAAAGAAACAGAAAAAAAGACAATATAAAAGGAATTGGCAAAAAAAATAAGAAAGGGAAGGTGGAAAAAAAAAAACCTGTGACCAACCAATTAGAAAACTAAGATCAGACAGCAAAGGCAAAAAAAAAAAAGTACTTTTTAGTGATTGGCACATGTACTCTTTGGGAATGTGCAAGAATAGCACTTTCTCAACGGATCTCACAATGTACGAGATCAGCATGGAGGAAGTGGAAGCCCATGGGGCCTGCACAGAGGAGGCAGCAGAATGGGCTTCAGTGTCAGTAGCAGCAATCGTCGCCTCCCCAATAGCCACGCGGCAGCAGTGACAGTGGCAGCAGAGGAATGAGAGAGGTTCCGAGATTGCTGGCAAAAGAGAGGGGGGTCTGCATTTAGTGTGTGCCTGTGTATGAATGGGCGTCTGCCTGGGGGTCTGTGTATGTGAGTGTGTGAATGCATGGTTGCCTGCCTGAGGGTGTGTCTGTGTATGAGAATGTATGGGTGTCTTCCTGGGGTTTGTATGTGTGAGAATAGGTGCAGGCCTGTGTGTAGTATATGTGTGTGTGTGTGTGAGAATGAATTGGTGCCTGCCTGGGGGTCTGTGTGTGTGAGAATGAATGTGTGCATGCCTGGGGGATGGGGAGGGAGTGGTGTGAAAATGAATGGGAGCCAATAAAAGAAACAGACTGACAGATGAAGTTTGTAACGCTTGCTTGGACTTGAAGTGTACGAAATACCAACTTTCAATTGAAGATTTTAGTCAATGAAGTTCAGCAACAAAAAAGTCACTAAGCAGGTAAGGTAAAGAATTATTTGTTTTTGCTTTATTAATAAATACAGTACATATATTAAAATTATAACTTTGTTATTGATTAGAGCTACAAATATCACAAAATTATGGATTTTTCTAGAAGTGACACACCACCCGAGTTATGCTCGGTTTTTTTTATGAATTTTGACACGCTGAGCTCAAAAGGTTGATCATCACTGATGTAAAGCATTGCAATTTGCAGAGACTTTGCAGGTAATTCAGCACCAACACGTTCTTTCATAGCTGCAGACTTTTACATCAGCTTTTTCTATAGAAAATAACTGGCATAGACTGGAAAATGCAGGCTACACTCATTTTCCAGTTCTGCCCAAGGATCCTCCATTAAATGCAACTCAAAATACTTTTAGCAATGTTGAGGGAGGATAATTTTCAGAAAAGCCAATTTGCACGCACAATCTCCTGTTATCCCATGTAAATAATTTTGAAAGCTGTCTTCTGTTTTGGGGGGGGGAACCCTTTGAAAATCCCCCACCCCCCCCGGGGCAGGGTTAGTGCAGACCTAGAGAAGTGTGATCGTAAATTCAATCGACCACTGCAGAATTTTTAGTGGCAAACTCTGGGGCAGTTTTCCTTTGAAAATGAGCCTGCAAACATGTGGTCCCTCTGAAAATTGGCCTCTTTATGTATAACAATCTTTGCCATAAAATGTTCCAAAAACTTAAATTGTTGCAGGAAAATAATGCCTTTTGAGACTTATTTTTTAGCATTGAAAATCTTGATGCATGAGGGAATTGTGATGGTGGTAACACATACTGTGTTCCTTTCATTATTTGTATAAATAGCATTAAAAGATCCCCTAGTATGGAGAAGAGCTATGGCCATATGGTGACTACCATATATGAGTAGTGGGAGATAGAGAACTGTTCCCTAAATTAGTGAGGGTAATTTTATAGCACAAGACCAAGAATCAAAGTGAAAAAAGTACCAAACACATTTATATCTGATTTGTGCAGTTAGTTTTTCTGAGAAGAAACTGGCACATACTTTTGAAAATATAAAAGTGTGCATGTAAGTGCAAGCCTCTTCACCGCAGACAGATATGTATGTAGTGTCTCTCTGCACGTAACTTTATCCTCGTGCTCTTTTCTAAAACCCCATTTCTGCTGGCAAATATAAAATATAAAAGTGTGCATGTAAGTGCAAGCCTCTTCACCGCAGACAGATATGTATGTAGTGTCTCTCTGCACGTAACTTTATCCTCGTGCTCTTTTCTAAAACCCCATTTCTGCTGGCAAATATAAAATATAAAAGTGTGCATGTAAGTGCAAGCCTCTTCACCGCAGACAGATATGTATGTAGTGTCTCTCTGCACGTAACTTTATCCTCGTGCTCTTTTCTAAAACCCCATTTCTGCTGGCAAATATAAAATATAAAAGTGTGCATGTAAGTGCAAGCCTCTTCACCGCAGACAGATATGTATGTAGTGTCTCTCTGCACGTACCTTTATCCTCATGCTCTTTTCTAAAACCCCATTTCTGCTGGCAAATATAAAATATAAAAGTGTGCATGTAAGTGCAAGCCTCTTCACTGCAGACAGATATGTATGTAGTGTCTCTCTGCACGTAACTTTATCCTCGTGCTCTTTTCTAAAAACCCATTTCTGCTGGCAAAGCATGGTTTTTAAGTTACTCTCTGTATGCTAATATATTGTTAGGGGTTCTTTACCTCTTTCCTTCTCTCAGGGGTTTAGTCTGTCTGTCTTGGAGTCTGCTTGACTGGGACCGGCGTCACTGGCCTTCCACGTGCGCATCGGTGACGTCACGAGGCACACGCACGAGCATTAGTCTTTTGCTGGGACTTCTCGTTCCTGTGTTTATTTTTACATGCGCGCATCAGTGACGTCATCGCGCGTGCTTTGTGTTTATGTTTATGAATATACTTTTGTTCTGAAGCAAGTATTTTTCTTTGACAACTGAAGACTGCAGTCAGATTCTTGAATTGTTTTTAATAATTTGTACTTCATCTGACTGTTCTCTTTAAACTTTGTGTACAAGTGAAATTAAATACATTTTCAATATATATATAAATGATCTGGAAAGGAATATGACGAGTGAGGTTATCAAATTTGCAGATGATACCAAATTATTCAGAGTAGTTAAATCACAGGCAGACTGTGATACATTACAGGAGGACCTTGCAAGACTGGAAGATTGGGCATCCAAAAGGCAGAAGAAATGTAATGTGGACAAGTGCAAGGTGTTGCATGTAGGGAAAAATAACCCTTGCTGCAGTTACACTATGTTAGGTTCCATATTGGGAGCTACCACCCAGGAAAAAGATCTAGGCGTCATAGTGGATAATACTTTAAAATCGTCGGCTCAGTGTGCTGCAGCAGTCAAAAAAGCAAACAGAATGTTAGGAATTATTAGGAAGGGAATGGTTAATAGAACGTAAAATGTCATAATGCCTCTATCGCTCCATGGTGAGACCGCACCTTGAATACTGTGTACAATTCTGGTCGCCGCATCTCAAAGATATAGTTGCGATGGAGAAGGTACAGAGAAGGGCAACCAAAATGATAAAGGGGATGGAACAGCTTCCCTATGAGGAAAGGCTGAAGAGATTAGGGCTGTTCAGCTTGGAGAAGAGACGGCTGAGGGGGGATATGATAGAGATCTTTAAGATCATGAGAGGTCTTGAACGAGTAGATGTTACTCTGTTATTTTCACTTTCGAATAATAGAAGGAGTAGGGGACATTCCATGAAGTTAGCAAGTAGCACATTTAAGACTAATCGGAGAAAATTCTTTTTCATTCAACGCACAATAAAGCTCTGGAATTTGTTGCCAGAGGATGTTGTTAGTGCAGTTAGTGTAGCTGGGTTCAAAAAAGGTTTGGATAAGTTCTTGGAGGAGAAGTCCATTAAAGGCTATTAATCAACTTTACTTAGGGAATAGCCACTGCTATTAATTGCATCAGTAGCATGGGATCTTCTTAGTGTTTGGGTAATTGCCAGGTTCTTGTGGCCTGGTTTTGGCCTCTGTTGGAAACAAGATGCTGGGCTTGATGGACCCTTGGTCTGACCCAGCATGGCAATTTCTTATGTTCTTATTGCTTGCCCTCTGGTCCTATTATCTGAAAGAGTACTCCGTGAAGTTGGCAGGTAGCACATTTAAAAGAAATCTGAGAATTCTTTTTCACTCAACGCACAATTAAGCTCTGGAATTTGTTGCCAGAGGAGGTGGTTAGTGCAGTTAGTGTAGCTGGGTTTAAAAAAACGTTTGGAAAACTTCTTGGAGGAGAAGTCCATTACCTGCTATTAATCAAGTTGATTTAGAAATTAGCCAATGCTATTGCGGGCATCAGTAGCATGGGATAGACTTAGTGTTTGGGTACTTGCCAGGTACTTGTAGCCTGGATTGGCTGGGCTTGATGGACTAGACTTAGTGTTTGGGTACTTGCCAGGTACTTGTAGCCTGGATTGGCTGTGCTTGATGGACCCAGTATGCCAATTTCTTAAGTTCTTATGAAAATTAATGGACATTTTTTGGCCAGACTTTTTTTGAAATACTGGAAGAACACAAAGATGTGAATTTCAGCCTGCACAATAATTTTTGTTTTCTATTTCTTTTCTGACCTAGGTATACGTGCAAGAATACTTCAGTGTATGCTATATTTCTAAAGTGGCCAGCAGATAATGTACTGAAACTCCCTTCACCCAAACCAGCTGTAAACACTAATGTAAGAAATTCATACAGCTTGTAAGGACTAATGATTGTCTACTTCTAACAAAGTAACTGAAATTTTATAAAAAAAAATAATTTTTACATTTTCTCAAAAAATAAAATTGGTTATGTGTTATATTTTACTACTAGGGGGCGCTGAGCAAACCCTGTCAGTGGGCTCTCCACTCTAGATTTCCTGTTGGTTCCTCGCTTGGGAGGGCATGTGACTTTAATGAAAGGACGGGGAGAGAGCTCTATAAATCTCCACCTCACCCCTTCTTTTTTTATGACTCCATTAGTTGGATGTGTGTTGGGGTGGGGAAGGGTGTAGGATAGGCTTGCAGAGGGGGTGGGTGTTGTACGATGTGTGGGCACTTCCCCCACTGCACTCCTCCCCACCTGTGTGGGAAGAACCATCCCCATTTTTCACCCCCTCCCTTCTCTACCTCTGGCACCCCCTTACTCGCACAAGGTGTGCATATGTACTTTCTGCCCTCCATCCTCATGTGTGTGGCAGTGAACATGTCTGTTGGTGGATGGACTCTTTCCCCCTTACAGTCTCTAGACTCACGTGTGTGTGGTATTAAGGATGAATTTGGTGTCTGTGCGCACTCTCCAAACATAATCTCTGTCCCTCCACCCCTCTCCTCCTCCTCCTCCTGGGTGAGTGTGGGGGGTTGGTGGGTGTCAGGGAATTACTGAAGGTTTTCGTGTGTCAGGTAGTGCCTGGACATGTGGGAGAGGGATGTGCACTCAGCCCCTCACTGCCCCTCTCCTTCCTCACCTCCCCATTGTGCTCCCCTTCTCCTCACTCCTCCAGTCCCATCCCCTTCTCTCCTCCTGCAACCCCTTCCCTTTCACTCTTTCAGTGGCTCTCCCTGACTTCCCACTATTTCCCACGTCAGCCACCTCTGTCTACTCTGGCCCTCCCCTCTCCTCTCACGCCCCTACCTCGTGCTCCAAATATCATTTGCTGCTGGTGGGGCACAGGAAATCCTCCTCCAGCTGCTGCGCCTGTTTCACTGGTAGGGCACAGGAAATCCTCCTCCAGCTGCTGCGCCTGTTTCACTGGTAGGGCACAGGAAATCCTCATCCTGATGCTGTGCCTGTTTCACTGGTAGGGCACAGGAAATCCTCATCCTGATGCTGCGCCTGTTTCACTGGTAGGGCACAGGAAATCCTCCTCCAGCTGATGCGCCTGTTTCACTGGTAGGGCACAGGAAATCCTCATCCTGATGCTGCGCCTGTTTCACTGGTAGGGCACAGGAAATCCTCCTCCAGCTGATGCGCCTGTTTCACTGGTAGGGCACAGGAAATCCTCCTCCAGCTGCTGCGCCTGTTTCACTGGTAGGGCACAGGAAATCCTCCTCCAGCTGCTGCGCCTGTTTCACTGGTAGGGCACAGGAAATCCTCATCCTGCTGCTGCGCCTGTTTCACTGGTAGGGCCTGGCAACCTTTGCCAGTGCTTCCATTTTCCTTGGGGTTTTTTGTCCCCTTGTACTGCTTGCTCAGCTTTTCTGTTGCCAGCACCACTGCTGCTTGCAAAGGTCTGCTTTCTTCCCTTGCCTATAGCCCTTCCTCCTGATCACCTGGAGCCCCTAATATTTTTACAAGATAGAGAATTGATTCTGGTTGTGCTTCCTATCTCTTCTACAGGTGACAATGTTGGGGATCTCAGGGACTCTGAAGTGGGAGCCGTATCCGGATCTAGGACTCTTCGTTGCCTTGCCCCTTGTGCCTCCTGGTGTCTTACCAATGGAGATAGCCTGGACCATTAGATTGGAAGGGGTGAAATAAGGTATTGGCAGCAGGCCAATGAAGGAAAAGTGACTAAGTGATTTTAAAACTCATTTCTGATTATTCTTTCTAACTGTTGATCATGGATTATCTTTGTAGAGATGATTTACATAATAAAATACCATGTGAATAAAGTCAAAAGTTTTTGGTGGAAATAAAGGACTGACTCCTGAGTTTGAGTGCCGTTTGCAAAACTGGATTTCCTAAAACAATAAGACGATAACTTTCTAACCGGTGCACGTGACAGCATACGTGTACATGTATGGTCACATGTAGATATATGATAGTATTTTGTAACCTGTGCATATTATATAATATGCATATCTCTACTCCGCAACATATGCATATATGTATGCTTATGTAAGAACATGAGAATTGCCATACTGGGTCAGACAGGTTCCTTCAAGCCCAATATCCTGCTTTCAACAGTGGCCAATCCAGGTAACAAGTACCCAAACAGAAAATAGATCCACTGCTACTAATATACTGTGATAAGTCGAGGCTATTACCTAAGTCTGCTTAATAACAATGTATGGACTTCTGCAGGAACTTGTCCAAACCTTTTGTAAACCTAGCTGCCACATCCTTCAGCAATGAATTTCAGAACTGAAAGAATTTTCAACGTTTGGTTTTAAAGGGAGTGGCCTTTACTAGTCTTAGTATTTTTTGAAAGTATAAATAAGAAATTCACATTTACCTGTTCTATTCCACTCGTGATTTTGTAACCCTGCCTCATCTGTCTCTTCTCCAAGCTAAACAGCCCTAATCTCTTTAGCTTTCTTCACAGGGGGCCTGTTTTATTCCCTTTTTCATTTTGGTGGCCCTTCTCTGTACCTTTTCCAGTGCAATTATATGCTTTTTGAGATGTGGTGACCAACTGCACACAGTATTCCAGGTACAACCTCACCATAGACAGAAACAGTTTATTATTAAATTCTTTGTTTTATTCTCCATTCCTTTCCTAATAATTATTAATATTTTTTTTGCTTTTTTTGACCACTGCTGCACAGTGAGCCAAGGCTTACAACATATGGTCTACTATGATGCTTAGCTTATTTTCCTAGGTGGTGATTTCTAATATGGAACATAACATCATGTAACTACAGTATGCATTACTTTTCCCTACGTACATCACTTTGCACTTGTCAACATTAAATTTCCCAGCATGTCCTGAGTTGACATTTACCTAGGCAATAGTGGGTTAAATGAAATCTTCTATTACTGTGCTGCCATAGTTGTTAGCTTCCCTAATCTCTGTTAGCATTTCATTTTCTGTTCATTTTGACCAGGTGGATGGTAGTATACCCCTTCTGATACACTCTTCCTCATCACATGGAATTTCCACCACTAAGGATTCCACTGTGGATTTATTCTCTTACAGGATCTTTATTCTGCTGGACTCTAAGCTATCCCTCCACCCTATCATTGGGGCCGATGCAATACAGTGCGCTTAGCCCAGCGCACTGTATAACCCGCAGTTGGATGTGGAGTGAAACTAATAGCGCTCATCACATGCAAAGGCATGTGAATGAGGCTATCAGCTACTCACTCCCTATGCAAAAAAAAAAAAAGTGTGTCTAGGATGCACATTTTAGCGATTAGAAATTAATGCCTTTCCGTAGCAGGCATCAATTGCTGACTGCTATGAAAACTGCTTTTCTGTACTGCCTCTTAATATTGTTGGGATATTAAGTAGGAGGAACAACTATTAAAAATAAATAAATAAATAAATAAAAAAGTTTAAAAAAAGCACTGGCAGGGGTTAGGAAAGTGGACGCTGATAAATTCATCATCCATTCTCCACACCTAACTATTGGCACCAGAAGTAGTCAAAACAGCAAACAGAATGTTGGGAATTATTAGGAAGGGAATGGTGAATAAAAAGGAAAATGTCATCATCTTACACATCTCAAACAAACCCTCAGAGCAGATCATTCAGAACGGACCGTCCCCACAAAGCTCAAGCAACCTCATCACATCAGCAAGGAACCTCGGTCTCACCCTGGACTTCCAGCTAAGCCATAAAACCTACATTAACACCATAATAAAAGAAGGCTACTACAAACCCTCCAAAAAAAATCAAACCACTACTACTTATACAGGATTATCAATCTGTACTCCAAGCCCTCCTTTTCTCCAATCTTGACTACTGCAACTCCATCCTTCTCCCTCAAGCCCCTCCAACTACTCCAAAACGCAGCAGCGAGATCCCTCATGAAGAGCAAACGCTCCACACACATCACCCCCATACTAAAAGAACTCCACTGGTTCCCCATCACACACAGAATTCAATACAAAGCCCTCTTCATCATACACAAATCCCTCAACAACGAAAAGTCAGACTGTCTAAAAGAAACTCTTCACCCGTACACCTCCCAACGAAACCTATGCTCCAGTTATGCTGGATTTCCTAGTGTGTAGCAGATGGACTCAAAACAAGTGGGTATAGTGTGCTCGTGCTAGCAGTTGGAGACGGATCTGACGTCAGCACGGGTACATAAACCCACTGCAGGAAGTGCAGCAATTCAGTAATTTCAGTCTGCAAAGCAGTTTGGAGCTACCTCACGCTCGCTGAGCGTTTTCCAAATTCTAACGACTAAATTCATAGAAGAATCCTACCTGAAGATGAGCCCCGCACTCCTGCGGTGATACCATTCGGTCCCTCCCCCACTTTAGTTTCCCGAGGTGATTTCCGTGGTCCCTCGGAGGTAAGTGCCTCGGTCCGGTGGCCGACTCATGGCAGGGACCTAGCCCCCGAGTGAGAAGGGCTCGGGCGTGGCATAATTTGGGGGTGTCAAAAAATGGGGTGTCAAACAATTGGAGTGTCAATAAATTTTGGGATGTCAAAAAAACGGGTGTCAAAAAAGGGGTGTCAACTAATAGGTGTGTCAAAAAGGGTGTTTCCAAAAATTAGGGTGTCAAAAAATTTTGGGGTTTCAAAAAAATGGGGTGTCAAACAATGGAGTGTCAAAAAAATTTGGGGGTGTCATAAAAGGGGTGTCAAAAAATTGTGCTGTCATAAAATTTTTGGAAGTCAAAAAAGGGGTGTCAAAAAATTTTGGGATCTCAAAAAAGGTGTAAAAATGGGGTGTAAAAAAATTTGGGGGTTTTAAAAAATGGGGTGTAAAAAAATATGGGTTGTCAAAAAATTTGGGGATGTCAAAAATTAGGGGTGTCAAAAATTTTGGGATGTCAAAAAAAGGGGTATCAAAAATGGGATGTAAAAAAATATTGGGGTGTCAAAAAAAGGGGTGTCAAAAAAGGGGTGTCAAAAAATTGGGGTCTCAAAAAATTTTGGGATGTCAAAAAAAGGGTGTAAAAAATGGGATGTAAAACAATTTTGGGGTGTGAAAAAAAATGTGGTGTCAAAAAAGGGGTGTCAAAAAATTGGGGTCTCAAAAAAGGGGTGTCAAAAAATTAGGGTGTCAAGAATGGGGGGTCTCAAAATAGGGGGTGTGAAAAAAAGGGGTGTCGAAAAAGGGATATAAAAAAATTTTGGGGTGTGAACAAAATGTGGTATCAAAAAAGGGGTGTAAAAAAATTGGGTTCTCAAAAATTTTTGGGGTGTCAAAAATGGGATGTAAAAAAATTTTGGGGTGTGAACAAAATAGGTGTCAAAACAAGGGGTGTAAAAAATGGGGTGTAAAAAAATGTTGGGGTAAAAAAATGTTGGGGTGTCAAAAATTGGGGTATCAAAAAAATTTGGGATGTCAAAAAAAGGGTGTCAAAAATGGGATGTAAAAAAATTTTGGGGGTGTGAAAAAAATGTGTCAAAAAAGGGGTGTCAAAAAATTGGGGGTCTCAAAAAAGGGGTATCAAAAAATTAGGGTCTGAAAAAATTTTGGGATGTCAAAAACAGGGGTGTCAAAAATGGGGTGTAAAAAAATTTTGGGTTGTCAAAAAAATGTGGTGTCAAAAAAGGGGTGTCAAAAAATTGGGGTCTCAAAAAAGGAGTGTCAAAAAATTGGGGTCTCAAACAATTTGGGATGTCAAAAAAAGGGGTGTCAAAAAAGGGGTGTAAAAAATGGGGTGTAAAAAAATGTTGGGGTATCAAAAATGGGGTGTCAAACAATTTTGGGGTGTCAAAAAATTTGGGTGTCAAAAAATTTTGGATGTCAAAAAAGGGGTGGAAAAAATGGGGTGGAAAAAAATGTTGGGGTATCAAAAAATGGGGTGTCAAAAAATGTTGTGTTCTCAAAAAATTTGGGTGTCAAAAATGGGGGGTCTCAAAAAAGGGGGTGTCAAAAAATGGGGTGTCAATAAATTTTGGGGTGTCAAATAATTGGGGTGTCAATAAAAGGGTGTAAAAAAAGGGGTGTCAAAAAATTGGGGTGTCAAAAAAATTTGGGATGTCAAAAAAAGGGTTGTCAAAAATGGGGGGTCTCAAAATAGGGGGTGTCAAAAAAAGGGGTGTCAAAAACAGGGGTGTCAAAAACAGGGGTGTCAAAATGGGAAGTAAAAAAATTTTGAGTTGTCAAAAAAAATTGGGGTGTCAAAATAGGGGTCTCAAAGAAGGGGTGTAAAAAAATTTGGGGGTTTTAAAAAATGGGGTGTCAAAAAATTTCGGTTGTTAAAAATTTTGGGGTGTCAAAAACAGTGGTGTCAAAAATGGGATGTAAAAAATTGTTGGGGTGTGAACAAAATAGGTGTCAAAAAAGGGGTGTAAAAAAAGGAATGTAAAAAAATTTGGGGTGTCAAAAAAGTTTGTGTTGTCAAAAAATTGGGGTGTCAAAAATGTGGTGTCTCAAAAAAGGGGGTGTCTAAAAAATGGGGTGTTAAAAAGTTTTTGGGTGTCAAATAATTGGGGTGTCATAAAAAGGGGTGTCAAAAAAAGGGTGTCAAAAAATTAGGGTGTCAAAAAATTTTGGGATGTCAAAAAAAGGGGTGTAAAAAATGGGATGTAAAAAATTTTGGGGGTGTCAAAAAATGTGGTGTCAAAAAAGGGGTGTCAAAAAATTGGGGTCTCAAAAAAGGGGTGTCAAAAAATTGGGGTCTCAAACAATTTTGGGATGTCAAAAAAAGGGGTGTCAAAGGGGTGTAAAAAAATGTTGGGGTATCAAAAAATGGGGTGTCAAACAATTTTGGAGTATCAAAAATTTGCAGTGAAAAAAATGTGGTGTGAAAAAAGGGTTGTCAAAAATTGGGGTCTTAAGAAAGGGATGTCAAAAAATTGGAGTCTCAAATAATATGGGGATGTCAAAAAAAGGGGTGTCAAAAATGCGATGTAAAAATAATTTGGGGTGTGAAAAAAGGGGTGTCAAAAAATTGGAGTCTCAAAAAAGGGATGTCAAAAAATTGGGGTCTCAAAAAATTTGGGGATGTCAAAAAAAGGTGTGTCAAAAATGCGATGTAAAAATAATTTGGGGTGTGAAAAAAGGGGTGTCAAAAAATTGGAGTCTCAAAAAAGGGGTGTCAAAAAATTGGGGTCTCAAAAAATTTTGGGATGTCAAAAAAAGGGGTGTCAAAAACAGGGGTGTCAAAAAAGGGGTGGAAAAAAAATTTGGGGTGTCAAAAATGGGAAGTAAAAATATTTATGGGGTTTAAAAAATGGGATGTCAAAAAATTGGGGTGTCAAAAAAAGGGGTGTAAAAAATGGGGTGTAAAAAAATTCTGGGGTTTTAAAAAATGGGGTGTCAAAAAATTTTGGGGTGTCAAAAAAGGGGGTGTCAAAAAATGGGGTGTCAATAAATTTTGGGGTGTCAAATAAGTGGGGTGTCAAAAAAAGGGTGTAAAAAAAGGGGTGTCAAAAATTGGGTTGTCAATAAAATGTGGTGTCAAAATATTGGGGTCTCAAAAAAGGGGTGTCAAAATATTGGGGTCTCAAACAATTTTGGGATGTCAAAAAAAGGGGTATCAAAAAAAGGGGTGTAAAAAAATGTTGGGGTATGAAAAAATGGGGTGTCAAACAATTTTGGGGTATCAAAAATTTGGGATGTAAAAAAATTTTGGGTTGTCAATAAAATGTGGTGTCAAAATATTGGGGTCTCAAAAAAGGGGTGTCAAAATATTGGGGTCTCAAACAATTTTGGGATGTCAAAAAAAGGGGTGTCAAAAAAAGGGGTGTTAAAAATGGGGTGTAAAAAAATGTTGGGGTATGAAAAAATGGGGTGTCAAACAATTTTGGGGTATCAAAAATTTGGGTTTTCAAAACATTTTGGGATGTCAAAAAAAGTGGTGTCAAAAATGGGATGTAAAAAAATTTGGGGTGTCAAAAAATTGGGGTGTCAAGAATGGGGGGTCTCAAAATAGGGGGTGTCAAAAAAAGGGGTGTCAAAAAAGGGATATAAAAAAATTTTGGGGTGTGAACAAAATGTGGTGTCAAAAAAGGGGTGTCAAAAAATTGGGTGCTCAAAAATTTTTGGGGTGTCAAAAATGGGATGTAAAAAAATTTTGGGGTGTGAACAAAATAGGTGTCAAAACAAGGGGTGTAAAAAATGGGGTGTAAAAAAATGTTGGGGTAAAAAAAATGTTGGGGTGTCAAAAAAGGGGTGTCAAAAATTTTGGTATCAAAAAAATTTGGGATGTCAAAAAAAGGGTGTCAAAAATGGGATGTAAAAAAATTTTGGGGGTGTGAAAAAAATGTGGTGTGAAAAAAGGGGTGTCAAAAAATTGGGGGTCTCAAAAAAGGGGTATCAAAAAATTAGGGTCTCAAAAAATTTTGGGATGTCAAAAACAGGGGTGTCAAAAATGGGGTGTAAAAAAATTTGGGGTGTTAAATAATTTTGGGGTGTCAAAAAATTAGGGTGTCAAAAAATTTTGGGATGTCAAAAAAGGGGTGTCAAAAAAGGGTGTAAAAAATGGGGTCTCAAACAATTTTGGGATGTCAAAAAAAGGGATGTCAAAAAAAGGGGTGTCAAAAAAAGGGGTGTAAAAAAATGTTGGGGTATCAAAAAATGGGGTGTGAAACAATTTTGGGGTGTCAAAAAATTTGGGTGTCAAAAAATTTTGGATGTCAAAAAAGGGGTGGAAAAAATGGGGTGGAAAAAAATGTTGGGGTATCAAAAAATGGGGTGTCAAACAATTTTGGGGTATGAAAAATTAGGGGTGTCAAAACATTTTGGGATGTCAAAAAAGGGGTGTCAAAAAATTTTGGGGTGTCATAAAAAGGGGTGTCCAAAATGGGATGTTAAAAAATCTGGGGTTTTAAAAAATGGGGTGTAAAAAAATGTTGGGGTAAAAAAATTTGGGGTGCAAAACATTTTGGGGTGCCAAATAATTGGGGTGTCAAAAAAAGTGGTGTCAAAAAAGGTTTGTCAAAAATTGGGGTCTCAAAAAAATTTTGAGATGTCAAAAATAGGGGTGTCAAAAACAGGGGTGTCAAAAATAAGATGTAAAAAAATTTTGGGGTGTGAAAAAAATGTGGTGTCAAAAAAGGGGTGTCAAAAAATTGGGGTCTCAAAAAAGGGGTGTCAAAAAATTGGGGTCTCAAACAATTTTGGGATGTCAAAAAAAGGGGTGTAATAAAAGGGGTGTCAAAAAAGGAGTGTCAAAAATGGGGTGTCAAAAAGGAGTGTAAAAAATGGGGTGTAAGAAATGTTGGGGTATCAAAAAATGGGGTGTCAAACAATTTTGGGGTATGAAAAATTTGGGGTCTCAAAACATTTTGGGATGTCAAAAAAAGTGTCAAAAATGGGATATAAAAAAATTTTGGGGTGTCAAAAAAATGTGGTGTCAAAAAAGGGGTGTCAAAATGGGGTGTCAAAAAATGTTGGGGTGTCAAAAAATGCGGTGTCAAACAATTTTGAGGTATCAAAAATTTGGGATGTAAAAAAATTTTGGGATGTCAAAAAAAGGGGTGCCAAAAAAGGGGTGCAAAAAATGGGATGTAAAAAAATGTTGGGGTATCAAAAATTTGGGATGTAAAAAAATTTTGGGTTGTCAATAAAATGTGGTGTCAAAATATTGGGGTCTCAAAAAAGGGGTGTCAAATATTGGGGTCTCAAACAATTTTGGGATGTCAAAAAAAAGGGGTGTCAAAAAAAGGGGTGTTAAAAATGGAGTGTAAAAAAATGTTGGGGTATGAAAAAATGGGGTGTCAAACAATTTTGGAGTATCAAAAATTTGGGTTTTCAAAACATTTTGGGATGTCAAAAAAAGTGGTGTCTAAAATGGGATGTCAAAAAAATTTGGGGTGTCAAAAAATTGGGGTGTCAAAAAATTGGAGTCTCAAAAAAGGGGTGTCAAAAAATTGTGGTCTCAAAAAATTTTGTGGTGTCAAAAAATTTGGGTGTCAAAAACAGGGGTGTCAAAAATGGGGTGTAAAAAAATGTGGGGTGTTAAAATAATTTTGGGGTGTCAAAAAATTAGGGTGTCAAAAAAATTTGGGATGTCAGAAAAGGGGTGTCAAAAAAGGGGTGTCAAAAAATTTTGGGGTGTCATAAAAAGGGGTGTCCAAAATGGGATGTAAAAAAATCTGGGGTTTTAAAAAATGGGTGTAAAAAAATTTGGGGTGCAAAACATTTGGGGTGCCAAATAATTGGGGTGTCAAAAAAAGTGGTGTCAAAAAAGGTTTGTCAAAAATTGGGGTCTCAAAAAATTTTGAGATGTCAAAAAAGGGGTGTCAAAAACAGGGGTGTCAAAAATGGAATGTAAAAAAATTTTGGGGTGTGAAAAAAATGTGGTGTCAAAAAGGGGTGTCAAAAAATTGGGGTCTCAAAAAAGGGGTGTCAAAAGATTGGGGTCTCAAACAATTTTGGGATGTCAAAAAAAGGGGTGTCAAAAAAGGGGTGTCAAAAAAGGAGTGTAAAAAATGGGGTGTCAAAAAGGAGTGTAAAAAATGGGGTGTAAAAAAATGTTGGGGTATCAAAAAATGGGGTGTCAAACAATTTTGGGGTATGAAAAATTTCGGGTCTCAAAACATTTTGGGATGTCAAAAAAAGTGTCAAAAATGCGATATAAACAAATTTTGGGGTGCCAAAAAATGTGGTGTCAAAAAAGGGGTGTCCAAAAATTGGGGTCTCAAAAAAGGGGTGTCAAAATGGGGTGTCAAAAAATGCGGTGTCAAACAATTTTGAGGTATCAAAAATTTGGGATGTAAAAAAATTTTGGGTTGTCAAAAAAATGTGGTGTGAAAAAAGGGGTGCCAAAAAATTGGGGTGTCAAAAAAGGAGTGTAAAAAATGGGGTGTAAAAAAATGTTGGGGTATCAAAAAATGGGGTGTCAAAACATTTTGGGATGTCATTAAAAGTGTCAAAAATGGGATATAAAAAAATTTTGGGGTGCCAAAAACTGTGGTGTCAAAAAAGGGGTGTCAAAAATTGGGGTCTCAAAAATGGGGTGTCAAAAAAGGGGTGTAAAAAATGGGGTGTAAAAAAATGTTGGGGTATCAAAAAATGGGGTGTCAAACAATTTTGGGGTATGAAAAATTAGGGGTCTCAAAATATTTTGGGATGTCAAAAAAAGGGGTGTCAAAAAAGGGGTGTCAAACAATTTTGGGGTATCAAAAATTTGGGATGTAAAAACATTTTGGGTTGTCAAAAAAAATGTGGTGTCAAAAAAGGGGTGTCAAAAAATTGGGGTCTCAAAAAAGGTGTGTCAAAAAATTGGGGTCTCAAACAATTTTGGGATGTCAAAAAAAGGGGTGTCAAAAAAGGGGTGTAAAAAATGGGGTGTAAAAAAATGTTGGGGTATCAAAAATGGGGTGTCAAACAATTTTGGGGAATGAAAAATTAGGGGTGTCAAAACATTTTGGGATGTCAAAAAAGGGGTGTCAAAAAATTTTGGGGTGTCATAAAAAGGGGTGTCCAAAATGGGATGTTAAAAAATCTGGGGTTTTAAAGAATGGGGTGTAAAAAAATGTTGGGGTAAAAAAATTTGGGGTGCAAAACATTTTGGGGTGCCAAATAATTGGGGTGTCAAAAAAAGTGGTGTCAAAAAAGGTTTGTCAAAAATTGGGGTCTCAAAAAAATTTTGAGATGTCAAAAAAAAGGGGTGTCAAAAACAGGGGTGTCAAAAATGGGATGTAAAAAAATTTTGGGGTGTGAAAAAAATGTGGTGTCAAAAAAGGGGTGTCAAAAAATTGGGGTCTCAAAAAAGGGGGTGTCAAAAAATTGGGGTCTCAAACAATTTTGGGATGTCAAAAAAGGGGTATAAAAAAAGGGTGTCAAAAAGGGGTGTC